>NC_059428.1:77177535-77477535 GCF_021028975.2 Sphaerodactylus townsendi
GGCTAGTCAGATCTATTCAGGCATCTGTAGTAGAATAAGGAACATAATAATTAAAATGTTTGAATCTGTTGGTCTGTAATTTTCATTTCATGTTTTTTGGGATTGTTGTTAATTAATATAGGGAAGTTTCTCCAGTTTCCAGTAAAACATTTGCCAAGTTCTGCTCAGCTGTACTGTTTTAGTTCAAGGGAACCATAACATGTCTGGGTACAACACTAATTAAGAATTGTTGTTTGCAATAACAAATTATATCCCCTTTTAATTCTCTTAAAGTTCATAATAAGGAAAATGAATAAAAGGCCTTTAAGCCTCTTAGTCTGAAATTTGTTTTCTTAATGAAAAATGCACAATTCTTACTAAGGTGTGGTAAGATTTCCTGAGTGTTCAGTCAGTATAAGAAAGCTTAGATTGGGGTTGGTTGTTATTTCAAGTTGTTTGATCTGTGAGGGGGGAGAAAAAGCTTATCATGTAGGATTCCCTAAAGGAACAGACCTACTTTTTGTGGGCCAGGAAAAATCTTGGTAATCATTCCGTTAAGTTATGCCTGAATAATTAATTTGTCAGATTGAAAGAAAATAGTTGCTAATGAGTAAAAACATGTAGAGCAGGGGTCTGCAACCTGTGGTTGTCCAGATGTTCATGAACTACAATTCCCATTAGCCTCTGCCAGCATGGCTAACTGGCCATGCTGACAGGGGCTGATGGGAATTGTAGTTCATGAACATCTGGAGAGCTGCGGGTTGCAGACCCCTGATTTAGAGTTTATGACATATCCTGATCTTTAAAAAAAATAAAAGTCAGCCTGTCCTACTCCTACTAGGCTTCAGGTACTTTCACTCAAAAACCACTCAGGTGCCAACTTGATTCCTCAACTTCTACTTTAGAACAAGTCAAGAATATCGTTTGAATTCCTATTTCAGCACCAAATATTTAAAATAAACCCTAACCACCATTTTAATGGGATAAAGATAGAGCTGAAACTGGACTACATTTTTTTCCCTTAAGATGGTGGTTGGCACATTGTGGATGCCATATAATGAGTTGTCACTTAAAAGAAATAAACAATTAAATTTTGAATAAAAACTGCTGATACTCACATCTCCAAGGAATGTATGTCCTTTGACTTGATTGAACTGTCCCCTAAGTCCATTTTGTATAATGAAATCATACATAATGAACATTTGTGTAGGGATGAAGAATGAGAAGACAGTGACGGGTATTTTACCTCACATATGCACATCTGGTAGTTTATTTGACAACTCTGGAAACTTGAGGGAGGCAGTTTGTAATGAGAAATAATGAGAAATAAATTTGATGTCTATACTTAGAGAGACAAAACAAATGGTAAAAATCTATATATAAAAGGATACCTGAGAAACCTATTCCTGAAGGTGTTCTTGATAATTTTGAACATAGAAGATTATCCAGTAATCATATTGATATGGTAAATTTTCTGTTGGAAAAAAAAGAGATTTGGACTAGATTTTGTGGCTTTACTTGCATCAACTAAATCCAAAATCAAAACTAGGGGAGTACAGTGTACAACCAAAAACAAGACTAATTACCCGACCTACTCCTAACTGCTAAGCCATGCACTAAAGTTTTTGAACCATGCACTGAAGTGTTGATAGTGCAATTTAATAAATAATTTATGAAGTGCAAAAATAGCTGTTTCCAGTCTAAGTTTTGCACTTCATTCCAGGCCCCAACCAGAATATATTCCAGATATCTCCGTGTTCTGTGTTGCTGTAACAATTGGCTACTCTCTCAAATTCATGATTATAGACTGAATTCCTTTTAACTCTGCTCAATTGACTAAAAAGCAATACAGTATCAGTCCTCGGACCAAGGCTTTAGTTGAAAACACCACCTTGTAATGCAGAGTGCATTTTGCACAAATTTTGCACTTTATAATTAGTGATTAAATTGCTTCAGTGTGTGGTTCAAATGCTTTAGTGCATGGCTTAATAGTCAGGAGTATGGTATTTGGTCTTGTTCTGGCTTTACTTGCATATCTGCAATATGATTGTTGGGAAATGTGTCATTAATATCCTTTTCAGTGGCACATTGAACTGCAAGAGAACTTCAGCTTCACTTCTTGTGCAATCAAAGTGGAGAGGATTCATTTATATTACAGAAGTTGTTAATGTTTATTTTTGTGATGATATCTCTACATCTATACATTAGAGTCTGTGTTCAGCAAAAACTCAGCCTACAATGAATAAACTGCTCACTTCTTGAGCCTTGCTGCTTCAGCTTCACAAAAATTGTTTATGGCCTAATATACTCTGCTGCTGATAAAGCCACTACCAGTTTCGCCTGATTACTGACCTTCACACATCAATGTGTGTCGGATTGGGAGGTTTGTTTTACAATTTCAGGGTTTTTCCCCTAATGCAGTTCTTATGTATCAGTCAAAGAAATGAAGCATTCACAGGCGTTGAGCTGTGGGTTGATTTGCTCCAGTCCAGCTTCAAATGAGGTTCAAGAGTAGACTGACTGGAGATTAATATGATCAACCAATGTGGGGGAGCAACAGAGAGAAGTTATTTTTTTGGTGCATCACCCTTATGTGATAGCTTTTGCTGCCTGCTATTAGAGGTGTGTTGGGGAAAATGCTGCCTGGGACAATATCTGCTCAAGGCACCCTGCCCCCGCCCCACCCCGCCCCACCCCGCCCCCCACTTTTCTTAGCCAGTGGGGCTGAGCCTGGTGGCAGGAGGCTCTGGCAGTCGGCTCAGGCGGTTGCCTCATGCCGGCTCCTGCACTCCCTGTTCTCCCTGCAACCACAGCACCCACCTGACCCGCCCGCCCCTGAGCCGCCATCACAGATTGGCTCCTGCCCGACAGCCAGCCTCCCTGTCACCAGGGAAGGCAGGAGCTGGCCACAAGTGGCTCATGGCTCAGGTGGGTGCCTGAGGCCGGCTCCTGCCACCCGGCCGACTCTTGGGCAGGAGCTGGCCTGAGGCCACGGCTCAACACCTTCTGGCTCAGGCAGGCACCTGAGGCCAGCCTCTACCTCCTTGGCCTCCCTGCTGATGGGGAGGCCAGCTCTTTGGCAGAAGCCGGCCTGAAGTCATGGCTCAGCAACTCACAACTCAGGTGGGTGCCTAAGGCTGGCTCCTGCCATCTCTGCTGACAGGGAAGCCATGGAGGGCAGGAGCTGGCCTGTGGCCACAGCTCAGCTACAGGTGGCTCAGTCAGGTGCCGTGGCTGCAGCCAGCTTCCCTGTCTGCAGGGAGGCCAGGGAGTGCAGAAGCCGGCATGAGGCACCCGCCTGAGCCACTCGCCGCCTCCTGGCTGGACTCGGTGACAGGAGGCTCATGTGGGTGGCTCAGGCAGACACCACGTCCACAGCCAGCCTCCCTGTCAGCTGGGAAGCCAGGAAGTGCAGGAGCTGGCCTGCGCCCATGGTGCCCACCTGAGCAGTATGGAGGGAGCCGCTGGGCACCAGCTGGGTTTCACAAGGACCCGGCCGGGGCCCAGTGCCCGCCCCCTCACATGATCAAATGGTGCCTGTCTGGAGACATGGGATACCCCATGTCCCCATTGGTGGTATGCCACTGCCTGCCACTAACCCACACACCCAATAATTTAATAGTATTAGCCAGTTTCCACTGTTGCCAAGCAGGAATTTGGGAGCTTTTCTCTAATCGGCAGAAGGGACAAAGGCATTTTTAGCCTGTTTCATAACATTTAGGTTGGTATTACCAATAGAGGATAATGACTAGGCCTGATCTCTGACTGTTTAGACCATAATTATTTATCAGTGATGGTACATGTTGCCCAGGTTCAGAAAATTAACCTCAAAATTGCCAAAGAGTCGGTGTGGCTTCAGAAGAGCAGTTTATTTGCCAGCAGAGGAAAGGGACTAGTGGTAGCCACTGGCCACATTGGGAGCCAGGGTGGATTTGCCAGATAAAGGCAGCCGTGGATAGGTTGCCTAGTGCAGGTCACCTTCAATTAAAGTATTAGCATAATTTAATTGAGGTCATTCATCAGGTGATTTAAATAAACTAGTTAAACCCAAAAGTTGCCTCATGTTTTTATTTGGGGTACTGGAACAAATGTCTTTCAAAGAAATATACATTAGAGGCAGTAAACAAAACTAAATCCAGTAAAGCAAAAGAAATAATCAGGCCTTATTTAGAAGGTGAAAACTAATTTTCATTGCTGCTTCATTTTATAATGCAAAAATTTAGCACTTTTAAAGATCATTTATACCAGATTGAGAAATCTAAATATGCGATCAACACTTCCCCTAAACAGTTACTTCTATGAGTTTTGGAAGGGTGCTGAAATCATTGAAGTAACTGTGTTTAGGATTGCACTTAATCACCTTGGCTTGATGGCATTTTTCACTAACACAACTCTTCTGAGCGCTGTACTGTTAAATTGGATTACTTTGGTTGAATTGTGCCTTTTACATAATCAGATGCTTTTCATTGCTCTCACTGTCAATGAGGATTCAACATTATATATAGTAGGTTGGGAACTTCCTGGAGAACTAGGAGCAGAGGCTGGGAAGGGCAGAATCTGGAGACCGGGGGAGGCTTAGCATGGATGTGGCGTCATAGAGTCCTCCCACTGAAACTGACATTTTTTCTAGGGGAACTGAATACCAGTTGTAATTCTAGAGCACCAGGCCCCACTAGAAGGTTGCTAACACTAATCATCAGAGTTCTAGGCTAGAATAATATATATAGTATCCTATCCTAGATCACATATAGATAGATAGATAGATAGATAGATAGGTAGGTAGGTAGGTAGGTAGGTAGGTAGGTGAGCAGTGAGGTGGGTAGGTGGGTGGTGGGTGGGTGGGTGGTGGGGTGGTAGCAGGTGGCAGGTGGCAGGTGGATAGATAGACAGATAGATAGAGTAGATAGATTGGCAGATAGATTGGCAGTGGCAGGCAGGTGGCAGGCAGGCAGGCAGTGCAGGCAGGGCAGGCAGGTGGTAGGCAGGCAATTTAGCATTTGGGCAGGCAGAATTAGGTGGAATAGATAGGAATTAGAATAGATAGAATAGAAGTAGATAGATAGATAGATAGATAGATAGATAGATAGATAGATAGATAGATAGATAGATAGATAGATAGATAGATAGATAGATAGATAGATAGATATGATAGCAGAATTTGAGCGGGGCTACTTAGAGTAGAACTAGTGGTCTTGTACAGCAAACACTCCCACCTTCATATGATGCAAACTCCATTGCACAGCTTTGTTCCTGTTCAAGTAAGAAGGTTGCTTTTATCACCCAGTTGCTCGCGTACAAGTAACTATATACAACTGAAGCAATATTCCAGCGGTACAATCAAAGTGCTTCGTCAACACCTGTTTCCCCAAAGGGAACACTTGAACCAAGTATCATACAAGTGCTTATACAAGACTCAACCAATCATGTTAAAGGTCACTTGGAACAGGTAAGAACCGGGTTTGTCAGGCTCAGTCTCATGCTGACTCATGCTGGATAGGGATATGGACACTTTAACTATCATGACACTCCCCTTCCTCATGTATCCTAGGAAGCAGTCATTACATACAATTACAAATATTTACAAAGAAAAAAGTTACATAAGAACATTAACAATACCTTAACAAAGGCAACTTATCTGCACCGTTCAAACTTCAGTTCTGGCACTGGGTTTTAAGTAAAACAAGTCCAGCTTTGATTGTTTTCACTTTCAATACTCAAGACAAAAGAAATTGTTTTATTTTGGTAACCATTTGCTTTACACTCTTTTGGTGCACCCTAACACCAATGTATTTTGTTCTTGTTCTCATAAGCTTTCAGTTCTCCAGCTAAATCTTATACAAGTTTGTGAATCATCTTGAATGACTACAGGTTCCCACACATTGCACCTTTAAGTCAGATAGCAATTGCTTCATCCATTGCAACTCTGTACGTCTCAGATAATTCATTACTACTCTGCCTCAGATGTTGACAAGGCAGTTGTTGTCTGTTTTCTCATCTCCATACTACAAGAACATCAGCATATTTAATAAGATAACCTGTGCAGGACTTACTTTCAGAATCATCTGCAAAAGCAACTATCTGCTGCAGCTGTTAACACTTGGGTTTTGTTTGGAGCTATCACCAAGCAAAAAATGCTGTGTACCTTTAAATAATCCACGACACGTTTCACCTCGCTGGGCATGTAGTGTGGGTTTAGACACAAGTCTGCTTAAATAGCTAACAGCAAACATTATATCTGGTCTTGTCCAGTTTGCCAAATGGGCCAAACTTCCAATGACAGAACGATATAATCCAGGATTATCAAAAGAAACATCAGAATCCTTCTTTCCTTTAGTAAACTCAGTAGACATAGGTGTTTTTGCTACTTTAGCTTCTAAGCCAGTACTCACTATGAGCTCTTCAATTTTGTTCTTCTTGACTTAGCAGCAAGGTTCCTGCCGCTATGCTAATACCTAGATAGGTTTTCAGGTAGCCTAAATCTTTCACCTGAAATGTTCTCCTCAAACTGTCATAGACATCAGTGATTTGAGCATCAGTTAAGGCAGTAAATAATACAAGTCATCTACGTAAAACAATTATGATGACTTGCTCTTGGCCTTCACCTTTAGTATACACACGCGCGCGATCAAGAACACTGCTGGAAAACCTAGTTTACACAAACCATCATGCAAACACTGATTCCAATTTCTAGCTGCCTGGCGTAGGCCGTGACAGCCGATTTACATAATTTGTACACTTTGCCTTTTCAACTGCATATCCAGGTGCTAGTTTCATGTACACATCCTCTGCCAGAGGAGCAAATATGCACACTGGAGTCAAAGTGACGATTTTCCATTCCCTTTGCATTGCTATAGCTAGCACCAGTCTCATAGACTCAGCCTAGCAGCAGGCTTAACATGCTTGCTCATAATTTTCTAGATAGGTTTTGCCCGTAGCCCTGGGCAACCAAACGAAAGCTTTGTACAAGCTATCCCCATTGGGCAATGATTTCTTCTTGTACACCCAACGTGATCCAACCACTTTCTGAGCTTGTGGCAAGTCTACAATTTCAAAACATTTTGCTTCACTAAGGATTCAAATTCATCATCCATCGCAGCATTCCACAATTCTTATTCCTCAGGAGGTCTAGTTACCATCTCCTGGAAACTTTGAGACTCTACCATGTTTGACAGATCCTAACAACCTGAGTAACACCAAACCTTTGTGGCGGCACTCCTTTATTTTCTTGTTGGACCTGCGGAAAATCAACACACTTGTGTTTTTTCTCTTCTTTATCAGAGTCTGAACTGCTGTCCTCTCTCTCTCTTCACTCTAGGAATGTGACCTTGAGTAGAGGAGGATGGTGCTCTGGCTACTGATTACGACTCTGCAGGCTGTTCAGTTAAGGCAGGCAGAAAAACCTCTGAATTAGAATGAACATGCTCCTAACCTGTGTGTCTCTCAAAGTTGGCACTTCTAGAGACCACAATTCTGCCAAAAATTCAGACTAAATCTGTAACCTTTCGTGTTTTCTGAATAACCTGTAAATCTTAATCTTTGATACCTGGGTTTACCTTTAGTTCTTTGTGCACTTGGTATCAAGACATTACTGGCAAGCTCCCAAACCTTCTCAGGTGTTTCAAAGAGGTTTCTTTTGCCAAACAACATGTAATGGGGTGTTTCCTGAATACTGGAACTCCAGAGACGATTAATTACGGAGTGGCAGCACAGACAGCCTTCTCCTCAAATAGTGAAAGGGTAGTTTTGCATCCCTCAAGCATGCAGTCACGCATCACCTGCAAAACTCCCAAGCCGCCTCTCTGATACCCCGCTTCTCCTGAAGGCTTAAAGGGTTAGTTGTTCTGTGCACAATCCTCTTCTTTGCCAACCAGAATTGAAAGGCTTTACTCATGTACTTCGCGATCTGTTTGTAGCCTCGCTACCTTATAGGGTGGTTTCTTTCAACCATGGCAACCCAATCCTGGAACCTCTCACAGGCTTCTGCTTTTGATTTTAACAGTAGACAATAAGAGTACCTACTATAATCATCCACAATCAACATGATGTAACGTGCACCCCTTGGCTGGCTGGGAAAGGTCCAGCAAGGTCAGAATGGACCAAAAGCAAAGGTCTGTCTGTTTGTCTATTGCTTACTTTTAGCAACAGGAAAGGCTTTGACTTTGCAGCCACTACAAACAGAACACTCCAGGTAATGTTTACAGGGTTTTACTTGTATGTCAGCACACCTTTAGCTAACTGGTTTTTATAGTAGACCATTCTTGCATGACCTTAGTACACGGTGTAACTTCAGCACACAGTTGTCGTAAAGGCTTATTAGACAGACTGGATAGTTGTTTTACACTCCCACTAGTACCTTTGGGAATCATGTGGTACAACATATCCCTTTAGTTGTCCCTTTGCACACAACACGTTATTTCTGTTCACATAGCACATGTCATTATTAAATGTGACTTTATACCCCCCTGAACAAGGCATGGAACACTTAACAAATTAAAGTCTAGGTGGGGACTAGTAACACATTTTGAATATTTAGTCCAAAATGCAGGTACATTACACAGTTCCTTTGTAAAGACACCTCTGATGATGAACCATCAGCAAGGCTTACGTGGAAATGGTAGCAGCAGTTTCATCTCGAAGCAAACACCGTCGCTACACAATGTGCCGTGCAGGCACTATCCATCAACCAGCTGCTTTGCTTTTTTCACAGCACTAGACACCGCCAACATAGCTGCGCCATACCGTCAGGCTTGTTCTGGCTGTAAATCTTCCGCTTCTGTCCTTTCATCTGCCTTTTATTGCCGGGCGTCTGGACAGTTTCTGGCGATGTGGATTTTACGGACCCACAGCAGTAACATCTCCGACAGAATAGGCTTTCACAGGCACCGCCTCCTGATGAAACCTTCACCTCAGAGCATTGTCGCCTCATAGGGCAGCTCCAACAGCACGCTCCTGCTGGAATTCCCTCTGTTGCTGACCTTCAAGCAGCTTAGCAGTCACGAAGGAAAGTGTGAGGCCTGCTTCTTTCACACTTTGTAAACTGTAAACCAGCTGATCCCAACCTTGATCAAGTGATGATAAGATGATATAAGATTTATGGGACTCTGGAAAAACCATCCCACGGTCTTCCAATTGGATCTAATAGGGGACCCTATTAGCTGCAAATGAGTAGAAACGCGACTCACCAGCTTTCAGCTTTGCAGTTATATAGCTGATCGGGCTATCAGCATTTTAGACCCTGCTGTATCTTGCTGATATATGTTGGCCTTGAGCCTCCCAACATTCTTTCTCAAGGCTCACAGTGTCCCGAACATACAGAAGCTGGGAGTTCTCCACGGCCAGAATTATGGAGGCATCGGCTTTTTTTTGATCAGCTGCCGACTACTGCCGCAGCAGCCGGGGCGTCTCCACCACAGACCACAAATCTTCCCGGAATAAGATAGGATCTGCATCTTTTACACGCCTACCGACGGGGCAGTTGTCCTCATTAAGGGCGTTCAAACGGCATGCCGCTGCTGTGACCGCCATCGAGACTCCTGTGTACTGGACAGCCACACCACAGCCTCACAGGAACACACAGGAACACACAGGAACCACTTTGATACTCACAGGTAGACCACACCGCCTGGGCCCATAACCTGATAGCAGAATTTGAGCTGGGCTACTTTAGAGTAGAACTAGTGGTCTTGTACAGCAACACTCCCACCTTCACGAAGTAAACTCCGCACAGCTTTGTCATTCATAAGAAGGCTTTTATCATTCAGTTGCTCTATGTACAAGTAACTATATACAACGAAGAATATTCAGCAGACAATCAAAGTGCTTCGCCTAACACCTGTTTCCCAAAGGAACACTGAACCAGTATCATACAAGTGCTTTTATACAAGACTCAACCAATCATGTTAAAGGTCACTTGGAACAGGTAAGAACCGGTTTGTCAGCTCAGTCTCATGCTGACTCATGCTGGATAGGATATGGACACTTTAACTATCATGACAAGATAGGTAGGTAGGTAGGTAGGTAGGTAGGTAGGTAGGTAGGTAGGTAGATAGGTAGGTAGGTAGATAGATAGATAGATAGATAGATAGATAGATAGATAGATAGATAGATAGATAGATAGATAGATAGATAGATAGATAGATAGATAGATAGATAGATAGATAGATAGATAGATAGAAGTCTCAAATTTTGCAATATAGCGTGTTTGTAATGTTTCTCTTATCTTTACTGATTGTTGAATTCATATGTTCACAGGGTTAGTGAGCGAGAGGCCGCATTAGAGGCAGCCTTAAAGTTGCTGCAACAGTTCTACCTGGATTTGGAAAAGTTCCTTTCCTGGCTTACAGAAGCAGAAACCACTGCCAATGTCCTGCAGGATGCTACACGCAAAGAGAGAATACTGGAGGATGCCCAAGGGGTGCGAGAACTCATGAAACAGTGGCAGGTAAGACAAGGGCTTGAAATTATAGAATTGTTTAAATTATAAAAAGGAACATGCTCACATATGTCACTGAATTTTTTTTAATAGTGTGTGTATGTTAGTGGTGATGAACTGCTAAAAGCTGCAGAAGCATTCTTCTTAACATGATACACTTTATATAAAATAATACAAAGAATATAGAACATACTTTTTATCTAAGAACTAATTCAAGTCAACTATTGTATTATATTAATGAAGATGAAGAAAAAATTGATTTTGAAGGAGAAAGCTAAATAATATTTTGCTAGCAGATTTTGTTTTGTTATAGGACAAGTAACAAACAGGTCTTAACAGTTCTTTGCTATATATTAGTACCTCATAAATTTTGTACTTATTGCAGTAAAATATATTCTTTTTTTCTGATTTTCATTTCAAAACTAGTTCAGTTTTCTGAATCATTTCCAAGAACCTATACTAGCACATGCTGTTGAGTTAAATTGCGCTAGTTATTGACAATTAGAGAACCCTTTTCTCCCTATTGGAAGCAAACAGAAAAACAGAGGCATTTTCAAAATAACTATTGTTTTTATATGAGTGTTTCAATACTGTTCAGTCAGACCTTGTGATAAGCTTGTATTTTAATTATATTTCCTATATGCATCATAATGTATGTGTGGGAGGATGTTTGATTTATCAAGTTTGATGTGCAACTTCAGCACAGTACTATGCTGTAAAATATTGTTACTAAATTATTTAGATGTTAAATGGCAACACATTCAGCTAAATCTTTTTTAAAAAGACAATATACAGACTGTGCAAATTAGTTGCTTCTTCACTTTGAATAGTTACTTGATTGCCAGCTTTGATACAGTGTTAATTACCATGATTTAACAGAGCATTGCCTTGTTCTCATAGTATGAATGTATTCTGTTTAGGGTGGGTAGTGGGATATTACTGATGTGAAAGTCACCTGATTTACTGGACATCAGATGGCACAGGTTATGTCCAAGGCAGTGAAAGGCTTATAGGAATAACTCCTGGATCTCTTAAAATTATGAATGAATCGTTGAGAATTTAACTGAGTCTGTCCCCTCTTTTAAAGGTTTCTTCTAATTCCCTGGGAAACAGCATTTATCCCAGCCAATTTTAGTCCTGAGGCCAATCAGGTGAAATCATAATGTTGGAAGATGCCACAAGGGCAATCCAGTCCCAACCCCCTGCTATGTAGAAACACCCAATCAAAGCACTCCTGACAGATCGCCATCCAGACTCTTTTTAAAAACCTCCAAAGAAAAAAGCAGCATATTCCACTATTGAACAGCCCTTACCATCAGGAAATTCTTCCTAATGTTTTGGTGGGATCTCTGGGGTATTACCTCCTTATTTGGTGTCATCTGCAAATTTGATTTCTATGCCCTCTATGCCATCATGCAGGTTATTTATACAAATATTGAATAGTACTAAGACAAAGACAGATCCCTGAGGCATCCTAGTAATGAGCTCCTTTGGACCATCACAGTCTTTCTTGAAGGGAAGGAAAATTTAAACTGCAGCCCTCCATTATGTCAACATTTTGGATTGTGTGTATGCTGTATGTGTTCTGCACTTGCTGTTCCTTGGCACCTTGGGAGAGATGCCTTGGTTAGATTATGTTAGACCTCAGCCAGACTGATCCTGCCTAGATGACACTTCTCAATAGACTTCTCTGCCTAACCTTTCCATGCCTTATCTCCATCTAATACTTTCCCTCCCACCCTTCCTTTCTTTTCCCATTGAAGATTTTCTAGGGGGCAGTTCTTCCTCCCAGTCACTCCAATTTTTCTTTTTGCCATCTCTACCCTGACTTTTCCCACTTCACCTCCACCCTTGAAGTGAAGCAGCAGTAGCCGTTTCAAATTACTAGAGGCACTAAGGAAATCCAAAATTGGCAGCCAAAATCACACAAGGAAATTCTGTGAAATCTTATCATTTAAAACTTTTTCAGTTCATTCCTTTTATCATTTTGTTAAGCCTTTTTCTGCAAATCTTGAGTTGCTTCAGGTTGTAGAAACATATCCCTCTTCTGTACCTGGCCCTAAAAATGGGTGTAGCAAGGGTGTGTGGGCCCCCTAGAGCCATGGGCATTACTTCCCATGGTCACATGCAGAGTGCATTGCAGGGCCATACCCCCCAACTGTGCCCTACCTCCTGAACTCCCCATGCCCCCCAACTGTGTCCACCCCACCCCCCAAACTCCCCATGGAGATTAGGGCAGGGGTGCAGTTGAAAGACGGCCAGTGAGGTTCGCCAAGCTGTTGAACTCCACATGGAGCTTGGGAGTGGGTCCGCTGGGCTCGCCTCACCTCCAGCTGGTTCCACTTCCAATATTTTCATTAAATTTTCCCCACACCCAGCATTGAAATTCACTCCCACCCCACACTCCACATGGATTTCAAGGGTGGGACACAGTTGTGAGGAGGCAGGGGGCAACTGTGAGAGGTGTGTGGGACCCAGGGTGAGCCCTGGGCACCATTGTATGATGTTATGCCCTGGCCCCAACTTCAGGTTGGAAATCCATATCTAGGACCAATTTCAGAATTAGATATTTTGGTTTCCTGATTATATCATTTTACTTTGTATTTTAAATATTGTATATGGATCATGTGCATGAATGCATCATTAATTAGAACTTACAATAACATAAAAGTTGAAGTGATTTACAAGTTCCTACTGTTTTCTGGAGATATACCCCCTCCCCCCCAAAAAAGCTAACAGTTACTCAGAAGAGTTGTATTATTACATGTTACTTTTATTGTCTAATTTAAATAGATCGGGTCTCCCCATGAAGCCTGAATTGATACAAGCCCATATAAAGGGAACAAAAGTAATGAACTTTACTTTCTGTTTTAGTACTTGTGGTGATGTGAAATCTCAATGTTAATTACCCTTGTGGCTTTGCAGCAATAATTATATCTGACACTGCCTTCCAGTTCTGTAATATTAGATGTAATTCTGAAATTGACATAGATTTATCCTGTTATTATATCAGTGTAATCGCTATAAATTAAACCTGTAGATCAATTTAATTATATGTTGATATCTTTCTGAAATTTAACAAAGCAGGAGTGAATGTGACAATGTTCATTATTTGAAGTAATAACTCGAGAGAATCTCAGTTTCTGAAGTTCCTGCCTTAGCTAAAATACTTTGATTAAAAAAAACTACATAGAAGGAATATATTTTGGCTCTTAGAGTAGGAAGAATATTTTCAAATGACATATTCTTTAGTAAAATAAAGTGGAAAGTTTATCAGAGATTTACAGATGATGAAATATATTTGATTGTAAATATGTGTATTAATCTTTGCATTTTGATGTTTGCTGTTTTTGTCTTACACACTTCCTTTCAAGCCACTTCCCCTCCTGCATGGTTTCCAGTGTTCATTGCAGATAGAATTAGGAATTCTGCTTAAGTGAATTCACTTACATTCAAAGTCTGTGATGCAGTCTATTATGCTTTCAACACAATGCTAAATATTCTCTCTCTCAACAAAGCCCCATGGCTTAAAGAACTTTGTTTCTTCCTGGTAGCTTCTTCAGGAAATTAAATGTCAAGGATTTTTACATAACATTGAGTTGTATACCTGGAGTAAAGGTTCTGTATTTTTGCATATTGAATGAGCCAAACTGTGGCAATTTAAAGTTAATTGGTTTCAGAGGCTAGTAAAATGTTCTAGATTGACATTCCTTGTATTAGTGATACTTGTTTTGTTATTTTTTATGTTCAGCTGATTCCGTATGGTTTTCAAGTCCACAGAGTGTCAACGGTGATTTGTCATTGTCTGCCCCTGTGTCCTGATCCTGGTAATCCCTGAAGGTCTCCCATCCAAATACTAGCCAAGGCCAACCATATTTAGCTTCCAAGATCTGATGAGACTGGGCTAGTCTGGGCTATCCAGGTCATGCTTTGTGGTTGCTGGTAGCCCATTAGAGGCTCTGGGAGCTTGCTTTCCCATTAGCCAGGTGTGTATGTGCAAAGTGCCATCAAGTCACAGCTGATATAGCAATCCTGTAGGATTTTCAAGGCAAGAGGCTGACAGAGGTGGTTTGTCATTGCCTTCGTCTACATCAGGGGTAGGGAACCTGCGGCTCTCCAGATGTTCAGGAACTACAATTCCCATCAGCCCCTACCAGCATGGCCAATTGGCCATGCTGACAGAGGCTGATGGGAATTGTAGTTCCTGAACATCTGGAGAGCCGTGGGTTCCCTACCCCTGGTCTACATAGTGACCCTGGCACTCCTTGGTGGTCATCCATCCAAGTACTAGCCAGAACCTACCATGCTTAGCTTCTGAGATCTGACCCAATCAGGCTAGCCTGGACCATCCAGACTAGGGCACTATCCAGATAAAAATACTTACATAACAAGTTTTGCTACTCCTTAACTGGTGAGTGTATCAGTTCACTGAGCTAGCTAGTTTGTGGAAATGGGATGAGGTTTTCCCCTGATAATGAGCTTAATTCCCCCAAATTGGTTGTGGTTTTGGATGAGTGTCCCAAACCTAAGTTACAGAGTCCAAATGTGTCAATACCAGTAGTCCCTCTAATCCTTCCCCAGTGCTGTGTGGAATGTCGCAGACACTGAGAGGAACTGAGAGCCACCTGGGAGAGCTTCCCCTGCTGGGCAGCCCTTTATATGGTGGCCACATGGTCACGCACCTGCATGACTTATAGGGAATGTTGGTTGATACCCATGAAAGGAAGAGCATGAGGGGCTCAGTGCTAGAAATTTGCCTCAAATAGAGCAGACTACTTATTTGATTAGTTACTAAAGAAAAGTCTTCTTAATCCAGACTGAGTAGACTGCTTATACTAGGACTGCTGTAACTGAGTCTGGCTGATTTGAAGAAGTCCTTAAGCAGGAGCCATCATGTCGATTGACTGAAACTTTGTCAGTTTAGATTAAAAGTAAAGGGATTTGAGTTAATTTGTATTTAACATCCTTTGGTTGTTAAGTGGCTGTCAAGTGGGTTCATTACTGTAAACATCTCTCTGGAGCATCAGAAAGGAAAAGACGGAGGAAAAATATGGCTTCCATTATCAGGGAATAGTAAGATAGGAGCATTCATTTGAAGCTGAACCTTCAAAGCTTTGGCTTGGAGGCTGGTGCTGGACTTGAAGAAGGGCAGGGGTGAAGGCATGCATGCACATCTACTGGATTGCTCACTCACTCTCATAGGTGCTCCATGAGTTACATGCAGATACACACCTGCATGGGGCGAGGCTGCTCAAGATTTTCCAGGGAGTCAGATGGCTATGCTTCCTTCTCTTCAGCTAAGCTCACTCCAGATCTTTCAAGACCCTGCAGCCTGCTTGGGGAGCTTGGTCCTCTTCTGGGCACACCCCCCCCCCCCAACTTCTCCCTGGAAGGTGTAATCAAAGGGCAGGAGGGAAAGAAAAAGCAGCCACCTATTGGTTATGAGGCATGCCTGCCACCACAGGAAGAAAGGTAGGGGTGAAGGCAACCAGCAAATGACAGTTGGAACAGCCTGGCATGTGTGAGCTGTTTCAGCAGTTGGAGCCATCACATGCCTTATCCCCAAGCTGCACGTGCTGGTGCTGTTGTGCTCCTCACCTGTATGTGCAGTAATTGACTGAGAGTAAGTCATCAGGGATTGGCTGGGAGTGAGTCATTGCCACTTGGCCAAAGGATTACAGTCAATAATTGCGTGATACTCACATGAAATAACCAGGTTTCAGCAAGAACTCCCCACTGCCTGATCGCCGAACATGGATTCATCCCGGTTCTGGTGCTCCCTCTCCCCCTTATCACATGTTTTTTTCAGAACCTGCATGAAAGTGCACCTTTTTAAAAAAAAAATACGTGCCAAATCCAGATTGATGGGGAGGATCAGGGTTTGAATCTAGATTTGTTTTTCCTGCCGTAGGGAGCGATGCGGAGCTTTCCAGCCAATCAGAGTGCTGGTGGAGGCTACGTTGAAATATAACTGCATGGAACATGATTTCTATTGGTATCTTTCTCTTGCGTGATTTAAGAAATAGATTCCTCTAGGTAAATTTAGGTTGACGAATATGCATTTTATGAAAACTTTTTTAGAAATAGCCTCATGCTTTTGTACATCCCAAGAGTGTTAAAGAATCATTATTGCTGTAGAAATTGTTGCTATGCATTGCAACTATTGTACTGCTGAAGGGGTTTCCTTATGTTAAGGAAAGGTTTATTCTCAGAATAGTATCTTCATGCATAAAACAGGAGCTCATTTATATTCAGAATTTGCTGGCTTGCAGTCTTGAAATCAGAGCAGTCTTTTACTCAACATTATAGAGCTGTTTGAAGAGTCTGTTTTTATGCAGACTTTCACTTTTGGATCTTTTTATTGATTAGTGTTAAGAAAACAGGCTCTGTCCAAAGTACAGATATAAAATCTACATTCTTTTCAATGTGCAGACAGCTTTGTTAATGTTTGTCTTTTGCTACCATGGGTCTGCTGAAGCAGAATACATTTAGATTTGTATGTTTAAATTGTTAGGTGCTGACCATGTTATGTTGACCCAGTGCATGAATATTAAGAGTATTTGCCTAAAGTACAATCCTAAACAGTTACAACCTCATGTATGTGTGATCATTTCTCTATTTTATTATTAATTAGAACAATCTGTAAACTATTTTGTATGCACATACAATCAGACACACAAAATATTTGTTCTGGCACTCTCAATAAGATCATGAGACCACAGATTTGACTAGTTTTATTTAATTTATTTAATTAGCTGATTATAATTTATTCAAATATGCTATTTTGGAAGAGCAATCTGTGAGGAAATGCACTCTGGCTCCAAAAACAGCTGGTGGATTTTGCCAGCATTGGTTATCCTCACCTGCACACATAAAATGCTGAGAGGTGCTGAGCCTCTCTTGCTGTGCCATAAGGCCTCTACCAGGTTTGTAAAGATATTGCTTGGCACCAAAGGTGCGTCTTCCAAAATACAGCCTGGAATAAGATCTGTGATGGGTTGCTCTGGACTAGGGGTGTGCACCAGACTTTTTTCTTCTTTTTTTGGTATTTTTCATGTACATCTTTTAAAAACCCAGAATTTTTTTTTTTAAAAAAAAAAACCAAACCTCCATGGTGATATGAGTTTTTCTCCTAGCTTTTTTCAACTTTTTGAAATTGTTCAGGTCTGTTAAACCTGATCCTGAAAAATTCTGAGTCACTTAGCTCTGCTTCTTCCCTTCTGCCTCTGAAGTCCAATTGATCTTCAGAGGCAGTGGAGAGAGCTGAATTCTGGACCTGACCAGACTGTGCCCAGTGTTTAGCTCTTTTCCCTCTGCTGCCTCTGCATTTCAGAGTTAGCATTTAGCAGGTGATGGAGGGGGTACCCAACATTTCTTAACAGGCAGTGGGGCCAAAGCAGCCCAAAAATATCAAAAAATGTCAGCATTTTTCAGGATCTGACTTTTGTCTCCCTTATCTTACCACTATTTTTTTCAACCAAAACTACACCTGGATTTATTTTGGTTCAGCCTTATTCTAGACACACACTCCATCAAAACTGGTGCTTCAGCGTACTTGTTATTCATCTCTACCTGCAACCCACCCTATCCCTTTAAATGTTTAAAATGTTCCATGTGTGTGTTTCTTTAAAATGTTCCATGTGTGTTTCTTTAAAATGAGAGGTAAATTGTTGAAGAAAGCAGGGTGAAAGGGAAATGAGAGATGATTGGTTGTCACTGAAGATGATTCTGTGCTGAACTAAGAGGGGTAGAGAGAGTCAGTCTGTGCTGATCTGAGAGAGGGAGGCTGTGCTAAACTTATAGTGAGAAGGGGGCTTGATGATGTTAACAGCCTAGTGTTATACAAAGTGTAGAACTGCCCAAAGAAATAGGTAGAAAGTGTTTAGAAATGGAATGAGGTCCTAACATGGTCTCAGAGATGTAAAGGAATGAGAGAGTGTGTTGATGTGAAGTAAAAGTCATCTTAGCAGAAATTGTTTTCTCAGGCTGATTTTGCACTTTCTCAATGCTCCGTGGTTTAGCTGCGGGGCTTCTCGCCCTGCTTGTAGTTCTCCACCGCTGCCCGGTTCTTTCCTTTGCTCAAGTCAAGGCCAGTGTGGGAAAGCCCAGAATGGTTCCCCACAAGCCCGGGCTTTCCCATAAGCACTGCTTAAGCACAATGAGCTCTTCTGTATTCATGGGCAACCTCTGTTTCCTGCATTCGGATAGGCTGAATCTTGCCCCATTCCCCCTACTCACTTTCACAATGTTAGTTTTACATGACTTTGAACACAAAACAGGCACTGAGAACCGGTGTCCTTGCCACCACTCCAGTCTAAAATCCTTGCATGTGCGACAGGATCACTGTCCTCCACCAGCACCCCATCTAAAATGTAAATCTAAAATCCTTACATGTGCGAGAGAATCGCTGCCCTCCCGTTTGCAGCACCTGCACAAACTGCTTTTCTGCCCAAGGTTTCTCCCTCCTTTCCAAAAACCAAGGTTTCTCCCTCCACTTTTTTCACTGCAAGGAGGGGGGAATGGCACCATTTCTCAGCAGTGGCAAAGCCACCAGGGGATGGGGGTGTGCACAGTGCACCAGGCACACCGATTCTGGTCACATGGGGGGCGGAAAACCCCACTGCCCCCCCTGTGGCGCCCCCCCCCACTTACTTTTAGGAATGGAACATCCCAGAGAAGAAGCCTGCCTGTGTTGCCTGGGCCTGGCTTCTTCGGCCTGCTCCTTTCCCAAAAGTAAGTGGAATTAAGTGTCGCGGGGGCGGGGGGGGGGGGCTGAGGGCGGGGGCGCCTGGGGGGGGCAAAAAAGCCAGAGTGTGCACCGGGCGCACTCTGGCCTAGCTATGCCTCTGTTTCTCAGTGCCTCACAATTGGTGGGGCGGGCCAGAGCAGCGAGGCAGGAAAACTGGTCCTGTTTCTGCTACAGAAGAGTTTTGCATGGTGGTGGAAGCCCCTGGAGCAACAAAGGAGTATTTCAAAAGAACCTCAATGGTTGCAGTTCAGGAAATCCACGGAGCAAAGCCATTGCTGCGGGGCAGCTCTGGGGCAAAAACATGCAGCACCAGAGGCCGTGCAAAACTCTCCAGGTTGCATCGGGGCATTCCCCGTGCCAACAGAGGGGCTATTTTGGCATGCAAAATCAGCCTCAGATTGTTTTATCTATTGTAAAATATTTTTAAAAACCTTTAAGCTAATGAACATATATAAATAAACTTTTAATTTGTTAAATTTTACCTGGAATCCCACAGTAGTAATTTCCTCAGGATCACATAGCCATTTGAAACTGATTTGAAGCTCAGACATGTTACTTTAGGAGGAATTTAAAAAGGATTTGGATTACATTCTTGGTGGTAGCAATATACAGATATGGAAAGAAAGGAATAAATAATTATTTTGCAGCTATTATATTTATTTACAAAGGAAAAGGACAGTGGTCATCACAGTGCCAAACTAGTTATGGCCTAACCAGTCAAAGACACAGCCTATTTAATCTCTGTTGACATGGCAAGGAGCCAATCCAGGGAAACCCAAAAAATCCTTCTTGGCCCAACATTGGTGACTAGCTAATCCTGTGATATCCCCAGGGAGAGTGTGTTGGTCAGCAGCTGGTGGCAAAGGCCTGCCTGAAAGGAGCAAAGCTTATGTATATAACTCCTCACTACATTTGCCTATTGTCAGCAAATCCTTAGCCCCCAACAATATTGCCTCACACCTCATTTGAAAGGAACAGGGCAAACAGATTAATGGCTGTAGTGCTGTGAATGGACTTTTTTAAATTAAAAATGTTCCTCGTATTAAACTCAGAGTTTGTGCTTTGTTTCCACTGAAAACAGTCAAATTTATCTGTTTCATTTTTTTCTTTTTCATCTTCAGCTCACTCCAGTGATGTTGCCTCCACTGCATGTTCTTAGTTTGACATTTACTCTCACAATGCAGTTTATCTTCTAATATAACTTATTGAGATTAATATCAGAAATACTATTTCTCTGTATCCATGTGTTTAAAAAGAGAGTTTATCCCATTGGGATTCCAAAGGGAGTTTATCCCATTGGTTTCCAATGCACTGTTAAGGCAGAAAATCATGCACAATTATTTCTAATATTAATCTAAATAAGATATATAAACTACATTTATATCTTTGTATTCCCAATCAGACCATTTCAGAGCAATCTTTAATAAGGCATATTTACTGCCTTTATTACAATCAGGTATATTTATTACATGTTTATCCTGATTATTCTTGAAGGGTGGTATACCTGGTTTTCCCATTATACATTTGATCTTCACAATGACCCTTTAAGATAGCTTGCTAGATACATAACAACAGGGGATATTTTCAGACAATGTCCCAGAGAGAAATGTCATGCTGTACCTCTGAATTCTCTTTCTCACAGCAAATGTATAACAGATTACAATCAGGATAAAGAAGCCCGTTTTCCTGTTTTTGCATTTCACATGCATCCATGCAGGCAGTGATTGGAGCCCATGGGAACAATTCAGGTTGCTATTGCACCTGCGCATAGAGATGCATCTATTTTTTTAATCACTTCACGCACATGTGAACCCCCACAGCCATGCCGATGTCCCACGTTACGACCATCTGCGCCTGTATAGCTATGTAGATGCAAGTGGCAAAAAAACTTTTTTAAGGAAAAGGGAGGCAAATAAAGCACCTCCTGCCTGGCAGTTCGCTCGTGAGTGGCTGCAACCTGAGATTTCTGAAAAGGTTTATTTCTTTAATGATTTTCAAAAAGCCTGGATTGGGGGAAATAACACGAGGCAGACTCATTTGGGGTGGGTGAGATCTGTGTGAAGTCCCCCCCAAAACAGGTTATTTATTGGCCCATGTGGAAGTGACCTTATGGGTTTTTTTTAAAAAAAAAAGATTTCTTGCTCCTTCTATTGTAGAGACATAAGCGAAAATGTGCAAGCCTGTTTAAAAAATCTGGGTTAACTGGGCAGAAATGGGAGAGGGAAATCCACTGTTGCAGCTTAGGTCACAAGTCCCTGACCATATTCTCTTCTGAGTTGCTCAATCACCTTTTCCCCTGGCCCTTTGCTTCTTTCTTTCTTCTTTCTCTTATGTACTGCCTTCTTAATAACTACCCCAGAATGTTTCAGTGTGGAAATTCTGGGTGAGAATGGGAGACAAAAAGTTTATATTTTTCTAGCTGGTAGGCCAGAACATGGCTGCCAGGCCCCTCACCAGGCAACTGTTGGTAGACTTATCTTGCTGGTGAGACCTTCACTGGCAATGTATTGACATTACTCCATAAGTACCTGGAAGTGATGTTAACATGACTCTGGAGAATGCTAGGGACAGAGTGACATTTAGTAAATGCCAAAGTGTTCCCAGGCAATGTGCTGGTGTCACTTCTGGACTCACAGGGAGTGATGTCAGTGCATGGGTAAACTGCTGGTAGCCTCTCAGTTCCCTTCCATTTTCCCACCTACTGGCTAGCTGAGCAGCATCAAAAAAGCACCTATTGGCAGAGGAAAATCCCCTGCTCCCAGTGGGGACCTGGTAAACCTAGGCTACATAATCTATTCAAACTCAGACCTGGAGAATCTTTGATAGATGGGAATCAGGAAGTCTTAGGTTAGGGTCCCCTTCCCCCGCCCCCTGGGTCAAATCAGGTTGTCTGTCTTTGATTTCCTTGTGTGAACCTTTGAGTGGGAAGAAGTTTGATTTCTGTTGCTGTACTATGCACTAGTTTATATGTTAACTGTGGTTCCCGGGGGGATATTGTATTGTTCCAGGTAGGAATACCCCCTTCTGGTAGTACCCACATGGAGGCCCTAGATGGGGCAGGGATCCCAGTGATACAAGGGCGTGGGAGGTTTGGCGGTAGGCCTAGACCGCATGCGAGACACAGGACGAGATATGGTGATGCTCGCTCTCTGTCTGATCTACGGCCTATCCCAAGAGATGCCGGTTGTGGGGTAAGGGCTAATTACTCTGCTCCTAGGCTGCTGTTGATGAACGCAAGGTCGATTAATATTAACAAATATGCTACCCCTCTGGGGAGTATCTCAGAGGAATTGCAAGCGCTTTCGCCGACCTTGTGGTGTATGTCCAGCGGAAACCTGGGTGAGGGAGGGCAAGACAGTAGCTCTCAATAACCTCGCCCCAGATGGTACCGTGGCAGTCCAGCAGCCTCGGAGTCAGGGCCGGGGGGGTGGCGTGGCGATGCTCGTACGAGATTCCATTCCTTTCAGGACGTCCCCTGTCCCAGTGATTGTTGGCATAGAGTGTTTAGGCCTCCATTGGGACCACCTAGAGAGGCTGGCTGTTCTGCTTGTGTACCGGTTGCCTAGCGCACCGGCAGACAGCCTATCACAGCTCTTAGAGGTTGTTTCTGAGTGGGCGCTGGAGCACCCGCGCTTGATTGTGTTGGGTGACTTCAACGTCCATGTGGATTCAGCCTCCTCCTCGGTAGCCGTTGATCTAGTGTCATCCATGGCGATGCTAGGCCTCTCTCTTGTAAACACCGGTGTTCCTACCCATCAAGGAGGCCACACTCTGGACCTAATCTTTGCGGCAGGTGTGCATGTGGCCTTATCCTCTGTAGAAAGAGTGCCGTCTTTGGGTCCTTTCTTGGACCACTTCAGCTTACTTGACCCAATGAATGTGGACAGGACCCTGGATGCTGTACGATCTACCACTTGTCCTTTTGACCCGTGCCCTTCCTGGTTGGTGAAAGCCAGCAGGAAGGAGCTTCAGAGCCACCTGTTGGATATAGTCAATGGCTTCCTTGAGCAAGGAGTTTTCCCTGGTCATCTTAAAGAGGTGGTGGTCCGCCCGCTCCTAAAAAGACCGTCTTTGGATCCAAGGGATCCGGCCAATTACCGCCCAGTTTCAAATTTACCATTCTTGGGTAAGGTAATTGAGCGAGCAGTAGCGGATCAGCTCCAAGGGTTCCTGGATGATGCAAACGTACTGGATCCCTTTCAGTCCGGCTTCCGTGCTGGTCATGGAACCGAGACGGTGTTGGTTGCCGTTGTGGACGATCTCCGGTTGCACTTGGATAGAGGCGGGTCGGCGCTGCTGGTGTTGTTAGATCTCACCCCAGTGTTCGACATAGTAGATCATGACCTTCTGGTCCACTGCCTCACTGGTATTGGGATTCGGGGTTCAGCCTTGAACTGGCTGACCTCATTTCTCCAAGACCGGGGACAGCAGGTAGCGTCGGGGAGTGAGATCTCTGGACGACGCCCCATCATGTGTGGGGTGCCACAAGGAGCGATGCTCTCTCCGATGCTCTTTAACATCTATATGCACCCCCTGGCAAGTTTAGTCCGGAGTTTTGGGCTGCGGTGTCACCAATATGCTGATGACACCCAGCTTTTGTTCACAATGGAGGGCCAACCGACCTCGGCTCCTGATGCTCTCCAGCGTTGTTTAGATGCCGTGGCTGGTTGGTTGAGTGCGAGTCGGCTGAAGTTGAATCCTACAAAGACGGAAGTCATGTGGCTAGGTCGAGGGGAGTGTCCGGCGGCCTTTAGTCTGCCTATGCTGCACTGCGAGGTATTAACATTAGCCTCGTCCGCCAAAAACCTCGGGGTGATACTGGACCCATCACTATCGTTCGTTGCCCAGGTCACCCAGACAGCTAAGGCGGCATTCTACCATCTGCGGCAGGCTAGACAACTGACCCCCTACCTCTCCCTCTCTGATCTGGCCACAGTGATCCATGCCATGGTCACCTCTAGGTTAGACTACTGTAACTAGCTCTATGCGGGCTTACCCTTAGCCATGATCCGGAAATTGAAGCTCGTGCAAAATGCGGCAGCCAGGTTGCTGATGGGAACATCTATTAGGAACCGGATTACTCCGGTCCTATCAAAACCAGAACCTGGCTGCCGATCGAGTACCGGGTCATGTTTAAGGTTCTGGTTTTGACCTTTAAAGCTATTTGTGGCCTTGGACCAGCATACCTACGGGACCGTCTCTCCCTATATCACCCTGCTAGGCCCCTCCGCTCCTCGGAGGCGGACCTTCTGGTGATCCCTGGCCCCAAAATG
The DNA here is from genome assembly GCF_021028975.2 of Sphaerodactylus townsendi. Classification (NCBI taxonomy): domain Eukaryota; kingdom Metazoa; phylum Chordata; class Lepidosauria; order Squamata; family Sphaerodactylidae; genus Sphaerodactylus; species Sphaerodactylus townsendi. The sequence continues at coordinate 77,201,969 of NC_059428.1, forward strand.
ATCCAGCTGGCCTCCACAAGGGCCAGGGCTTTTACGGCCCTGGCCCCTACCTGGTGGAACAGGCTCCCAAGTGAGATCAGGGCCCTGCGGGACATACAGAGTTTCCGCAGGGCCTGTAAAACGGACCTGTTCTGCCAGGCATTTGGCCAGCTGGGATAACATCTCACTTCTTTGGAAAAACTGGCCTCCTGTGGGGACTAGGAATGGGGAAGGGAAACAATTTTAATCACCATCTCAACTTTGAATTTTATAATTTGTATATGGTTTTAACTGGGATTGGGGGTGTATTGGATTTTAATTGTTTATATGTATGATGGACACCGCCCTGAGCCCTTCGGGGAAGGGCGGTATAGAAATTTAATAAAATAAAATAAAAATAAATAAATAAAATAGTTTCTGTCTTTTCTTTAACTTTCATGGTTACAATTGAAAACATTAGGAAGAAAATTGGACTAAGATGCATACTGTTTTGAATTTCATCTTCTATTTGTAGTGGGAAATTATCCAAGGAATAGGAGGGGACAGAAACAGAAAAAAATACCAACCGGTTTCACTCAGCCTGCTATCTGATTGTCATCATTAGCTTCAAACCAGTTTGCTTCAAATTGGTGATATGAAGGAATGAATGGCAATGGATATGAAGGAATGAATGGCAACTACTCAGACAGGTTTAAATCTAAGAACCTCTCTCTGAAGAAGAAGGAATTCTTCACTGGGGAAGACTGGGGGACATAATATCCAGGCAAACATCTTCTCCCCTCTCCCACTTATTGCAAAAAAGAAATGTCTTTGGAATGATGTCAGTAAACCTGAACAAACGATAATCTGAGACAGCACTGAGGGAGGGAGACAGATAATCTGAGACAGCACTGAGGGAGGGAGATGGTGTGCCATACTATGGATACATAGGTTCTTCTAAAACTTCTCTGTGAGTTTGCTTACAATAACCAGCGCATATATAAACTGGAGATGAAAGATCATAACTAGCTCTAGAAGTTCAAAAATGTTTTACATTTAGCATATAGTTAATTTCCAGTGCTTTCTTTTTAAAAAGTAAATTGAAGTATTTGTCTTTTCATAGGCACATAATTGTGACTAAACAGACACCATATAGTACATGCTGAGTGGTATGTATAAATACTTGCAAGTATGTGGAAAAATTAATACAATTCATCAATATGATATTTATTTATTTATTATATTTATATACCGCCCTCCCCCAAGGCTCAGGGCGGTGTCCATCAATAAGAACAATTTAAAACATCGTAAAACATCATAAACATCAAAATGCATAAAATGCTAAAACCACCGATGGCTTCAACCCCTCCCCCTCTTTTATGTACCCACGGGAGGCCAGGTGTTCTTATGGCGGAGTTGACATCATCCCGGCTGCCCAAACACCTGGCGGAACAGGTCCATTTTGCAGGCCCTGCGGAAACTTTGTAAGTCCCACAGGGCCCTGATCTCACCTGGAAGCCTGTTCCACCAGGTAGGGGCCAGATCCGTAAAAGCCCTGGCCCTTGTAGAGGCCAGCAAGATCGCCTTGGGGCCAGGGATCACCAGAAGGTCCGCCTCCGATGAGCGGAGGGGCCTAGAAGGGCGGTATAGGGAGAGACAGTCCCTCAGATACGCAGGGCCAAGGCCACGAATAGCTTTAAAGGTCAATACCAAAACTTTAAACATGACCCGGTACTCGATTGGCAGCCAGTGCAGTTGGTATAGGACCGGCGTAATCCGGTCCCTAGCTGTTGCTCCGGAGAGGAGCCTGCCTGCCGCATATCATCAGGCAAACACCATGGCATCACTGGAACTCACCCATTACAAGATCAGACCTCATGCCGTGAGTCTCAGTGTTTATAATGGGTATCTGGCATTCCTAACTCATCAGAACCACCATAAAATTTATGACTCTGGACCTGTACATTAGGCTAAATGAAAACAATTATCCCTGGTTCACATATCCAGTATCTTTATCTACTGTGATTACAGACCGTGTTAATTTTGGAATCACATATATTCTTTTCAGTGTCATCTTATGCACTACTAACTTTTTTGAAGCAGTAATTTTCATTAGAAGAGAAATGAGTTGATCAGATTGTATGTAAAGCGGTACCAGTTCAAAGGTGATTTTTGTATTTTCTTGGAAATATCAAACAATTCTGACTTCCAGCTTCCAGGACTACAAATGACTTCTGTTCTCCTGTGGGAGAAATGACCCTACTATCTCTTTTTCACTTGGGTGGTGATTCTCAGTGACTGTAGCCCCATGGATCAAGTGGATCTATAAGAAAGAAAGGCACAGTGCTCTAAAGAGATTTAAATGGAGGGGCGAGGGGCACTGGACAAAGACCAGCAGCCCCATCTTCTTTGCCCAATCGGAGACTGCCTACCATCACCTTGGCAATGGGAAAATAAGTAGTTTAAACTACTTTAAGCTGAAAGTGATGCTGTTTATTTCCTGAAGAAGGCAAGAAGTGAAAAAGGGAGTCTCGCCTAAAATCATATATTTCCACCAGCAAGAATATACTTCTTACAAATAGATAAGTGCAACTAAGATGTGCCTGATTTATAAACTGTGTCATAAATTTTGCTATGTTGGAATGAGAGACTTTATCAAGAGGGCTGTTAGTACATCTATGCTGTAATGTTCTTCCACAATCCAAACAATTAAAAAACTTAAGGAGCCTGCTGAGATAAAGTATTTACAACCCACCCAGAATAGAAAAGACTTGATCTTTAATTTTGATTTTGCTTAAAACTGGGAGAAAGAGAGGAGGAGAAACAATGGCAGCTTCAAAATGCAAAATGAGAGCTTTTTGGATCCATTTATACCTGTTTTACCAGACCAAATACAGGGAGTTGAATCCATGCTTATATCTGTGCAGAAAGATTTATCACAAATGAAAAATAAGGTTGATAAGGTTGACAGATGTATTCAAGATATAGCAAAATTGAAGAAAGAATTTACAGGTTTGGCTAAAGACTCACAAAATGGAAGTTAATCAGAAAGAAATACAATGCCAGGTTAAAAAATTAATTGATCTGGAGTTAAGATAGAAGGAATTTGCATTCAGAATTTGTGCCTTATCAGAGTCCTCTCTAAAGGTAATAAAAATTAATTAGAATCTACCAATATTTACTATCTTACGAAACAGAAGATGAACTTATAAGATCCAGCATGATCGAATAACCATCAAGTATTTTTTTGGTAAAATAAAAATATTTTAAAGGAAAAAGCAAACAATTCAAGTTCTAGTTTTACCTGTAAAATGTAAAGCTTCACTATCCTATTTCAAATAATACCAGAAAATATAAAGTAGATCTCTTCAGCCTTATTCATTTAAAGAAAATATTTTCCTGTTTGTTACTTTATGAGTTGGAAAGCAAATTTCATGGAGGGTTGTTCTCTCCCCATCCAATACACATTGTCAGCCTATACTCAAATCCCATATATTTTAGCCATTAAAAATATAACTGAATGCATGAAACAAATATCCTGAGATCACACGTACTTCTGAAAGGTTTCCACAGTATATCACACTCTTTTCACCATGATGGCAGTGATAGAACAAGCCCCCTTTACTATGTGAGGACTTATGATGCCTTTCTTCTGTTTTTAACCTACAAGCGAAAGGCAGTGGTAAAAAAAAATGTATGTAGCACAAGGATATTATTTTAAGATCTTGCAATTTAGGGACTTCGGCATCTGCATTCCCAGGATTTCCCTAAAGTTTGGGGAACTTTCTCTAAGGTGGATTCCGCACCAGCCAAAAAGAGCGGTGTGCAGCCAGTAAAAATGCTGTTATGGCGGAGAACAGCACAGCTGCCGCAGCTGGAGCAGAGCTGCAACAGCGTATTCCCCCCACAACAGCATTTTTGTGACTCACTAAAGGAGCAAGTCTTTTGGAAAGCAGTGGCATCCAGCCAAGTGAACGGCACCAGGTGGAAGGCACAGTTTTTTGGTGCTCCATTTTTTTTAAAAAAAATACCTCTTCTTTCCTGCTTAGCTCCATTGGGATGAGGGGACACACACCCTGCCCTTTGGACCCCTGAGTCACTGCCTCGTCCCGACGGAGCTACGCAGGGAAGAGGAGGTAAGTTTTTAAAAAGAGGTGCGCCTCTATGTAGAGGCGCCTTCACAACCTATGGTAGTGCTGGGGCCACCTACAGACAAGTGTGCAAATGGCCCCAGGCTTGCACCATGTCATGCACACCGGTGTCCCACCAATCCCATGTGGACCCATGCGGAATCCACCTAAGCATCAAAATTACACTACCAACAATGATTCTGTCACTTATAGAAGATGCTAATAGTGCAACCCTGGGTTCTATGCTATGACTTTTGACACTTAAATAAACACTCCCACTGGTCATTCTATGAGAATTGCCTAGAACCTAGAATTGCTCACTCAGCAACAATTGTACTATTAGACTGTACTAATGTACTATTAGACTGTACTATTCAGAGGTGGGATCCAGCAGGTTCTCACCAGTTCCCGAGAGTGGGTTACTGATTATTTGTGTGTGCTGAGAGGGGGTTACTAATAGGGTCTGCTTTTCTGTTAGAAATTCCATTAGGTCCAAAAATCATAAAGTCCTGTTGTTTCCTGTGTGGCTGGTTAGCAAAGGTAGAAAATGGGGAATAATTCTCCCTGTTGGGCTGTTTTAAAAAAACATGTTTTAGTAATATGGTGAAGTTCCTTGTTTAAGGAAAGTATCCTTCTTTTGATTTCTAGAAACAAAATTAAGTATTTGAAAGTATGAAGCATTTGACAGGCAGTCAATGAGAGGAGAAGTAGTTGTTTCTGTTGGCAGTAGACGATAGGGCTTGCTCTAATGAGTTTAAATTATGGACAGAAAGATACCAGCTGGAAATTAGGAACTTTTTTTTACAGTAAGAGTTTTTACAGTAACAGAGAAATTATTAATGCCCTGCCCCCGTCACGCCCTGCCCACCCCCATTGGTGCTACGCCACTGTTTGAATCCCACCACCATGGGAACCTGTTACTAAAATTTTTGGATCCCACCACTGGTACTATTGTACTATTAGACTGTACTATTAGACTGTACTATTGTACTACTGTACTAGACTGTATTATTTGTACTATTGTACTATTAGAACTGGGTTTCTACAAAAATCAGGCAGTAGTGAGGTAGCAATGACATCAGGAGATTTGTTTGCCAACATTACTAGTGCCTAGGCTGTATAAATAGCAGAATCAGATGGACATGAGGCAATACAGGGCTTAGGTAGTAAAATACACTGTACTACTTTCCCAGCATTTTTCTTTATCAGTTTCCCTATACAACTAGCACAGCATGTAAAGGACTAGGCTAGAACCTTCTTCTTGATACATTAACTGTTTTATTTATTGTAAATTTTACATGTAAAGTGATGCAACTCATTCAATCACTTCAAAATTCTATTGCCTCATTTTGTATACCAAGCCTAGATTTCAAGACTACCCAAATGTGTTCCTATAGCACTTTGAAAAAAATTCTCCAGTGCCTGCGGTCTCTATAGACCCATTTCATAAACATTTGCAAACTGAAACCAAATACCTTTGAATTATCTCCTAAGCAGTTGGAAAAAGACTGAACATTAAACAGGCTGAACCTGCAGGTTTATATGTAGACTTTGGTCAATCAATGTATGAGACTTTGAGGAGACCTTTCTTTCTGATGATTCTTTTGAGGAGACCTTTATTTCTGGTGATTTCCTCTGTTTTCTTTATGGCTCAAGGCATTGTAAATTAATTTTACAGGAAAGGATAAAAATGTTTTTTTTTAAAAATGTTTCTCATTAAATTATGGGGAAAGTACAATAAATAATATGAACAAATACCTCTAGTAGTGACTTGTGTTTGCTCAATTATTGCATTCCCAAAATGACAAATTTCAGTGAACTTGAATAAAATATTATTGCAGCTCAAATCAAATCAAATCAAAAGCCTTTAATGGCATATTGTAAATATTTAGCAGCTGTACTGTGGAAAAAAGATGAGAGCCAAACTTGAAAAAAATGGCACAAAATGAAAGCATGTAATCGGGGGGGGGGGGGTTGATGCAGTACTGTTGGTAAGGAAATTTTCATACAAGCTATTTGACATAAAATTTCTTATTGAAGGAAAGCAACTCCTTTTGAAACTCACTCCCTGAGCAAGTGCCGTCTTCCCACCGGTGCGGTGTGAAGCGCACTAGCGTGAGGCTACCGATTTTGGCCCCTCTGGTTTTCCAGCTCTGGACGACAGAAGGGACATGCCTACGCTGCCCTCCGACCCCCGGAGTGGATATGTCCCTCCAGCCATCCAGAGCTGTGCAGGGAGGAAAGGTAGGTGAACAGGATGACTCACGGGCAGCTGCATGCGGAGCTGCTTCTGCGGGTCACAGCAGCCTCGGCACTGCCCGCACAAGACCATGCCCAAACCGGCTAAACAGGTATTTTAATTAAACCAGAGACCTGGGAATGCTGCTGACATTTCTTTGGTAACTTGCAAAATGATTTTTCATTTTTCCATCACAGACTACATCTTCAGTTAAAAACACATCATCAAGATTATAATCACCAAGTATAATATTAGTAGTGGATAGTGTTATCAAGCTAAATTGGCAGTTCATGTCTTTCTAAATTGCACTTCACAGGTTCCATGATCAGATGTCTGATGTGTATAAACTAATTCACCACATTTTGCTTTCCATTTCAAGCAAGCAAGCCTTTATTGGCATAGACAACAGTACAACAATAATAAAAACGGATTAAAAAGCATATACAAAACAGGAAATAAATGTTAGGTCGAAGGAAATCTACTGGCATTTGGTAATTTCCAGGAGAAAGTCTGCCACTATCATTCCATTTAATTAACATGCAGCATATCATGTGATTGGCTTCAATTTTATTCATCTGTATTCCCCTCCCCCTCCAGCCCTTAGCATGGAAAAAAATCATTTTCAAAGGATCAGAGTTACACCTTCATTTTGAAAAAAAAAAAGGTTTCTTTAAATGGTTGTGGTAGGTTTTCCGGGCTGGTAGCCTTGGTCTGGTGGATCTTGTTCCTAACGTTTCACCTGCATCTGTGGCTGTGGATGCCAGCCACAGATGCAGGTGAAATGTTAAGAACAAGATCCACCAGACCACGGCCACACAGCCCGGAAAACCCACCACAACCAGTTGAATCTGGCCGTGAAAGCCTTCGACAATACATTGTTTCTTTAAATGTTTGGTTCATGCATGTAGGAAAGAGGAGGGAAACAACACTTTTGAAATTGTTTGAAGTTGTACAGGAGAACTTTGGAGCTAAAATTTAAAACATTCAGTCTGATTTGAAAATAATGGGATACTCATTTCCTACATTGTATTTAATGTAATGAAACATTCTAATTTTGTTTGAACAATCATTTTTAAAATAAAGTATTGAAGAGAATTTTCTTTCGTTTATCCTTGTGCACGTTTTAGCAAACCAGTAGTAATAAAAGCTTCTTTGTTTGGTTGATCTTCTGAATTAATGATTGTTGGCCCTTGGGGAGAGGAAGTCAAATGTAATTAAAGACGATTTGGTATATTTTGATTCTTTTATAATTGTCTTTACTGTATTTAAAATCCTCTATTTTAATTTCTGAATGTAAAGATTATATGAACAGATACTATTAAAATTCTTGAAAAGAATATGAACAGGATATGAAATATTGTTGCTGAAACATAATCCACAGTCATAAATTGCTTCTTAATACCATATTTCTTATATATGAATACTAATTTATGCTGTATCCCCTGAAGTGTTCATATTAAGGAAAATTAATTACTTCTGCAATCATTTTATAAACTACTACTGTTATGCTTCCATAATGGTACAACAGAAGTCTGTCCACTGCATATATGTGATTCTCAAGCAATTCCTGCATTGCAGGGGGTTGGACTTGATGGCCCTTCAGGTCTCTTCCAACTCTATGATTCTATGAATTCTGGAAATACTGTTTCTTGATTCACATTGATCTACAGTAGTTTTCCCTCCTTTTGTCACTGTTTTGCTTGTTTACATATGTAGAATTCATACAAGGAGTGAATGATTAAGTGTACTAGATGTTTGGATGCAGATTGGTTTTCTTGGAGAGGTTCAGTGCATTAAGCAAATACCTTTAATCACTATTGAGTATTGCATCAAACATCTTCAAGAAAACCACTTACCACTTTTTCTTAAATATAAAGGGCTGTTCCATTGTCCTGTGATCATGAAGATAATATAATGGATCTATTAAGGAGGGCATAGTGAGAAACTGGTACAGACAAGATAAAGAAAGCTAAATCCATATGAAAGTAGAAGCAACAACTTCTTGAACTACTTGTACAATACGTTTTGCTTTGGGTAAGACTGGAAATATATGTGTGTGTTTTTATGATATATCCAGGTGTTCAGAGCAGTATTCTGGTTTTCCAAAACTAGTAATCATGTCCTGAAAAATCCTTGATATGCTTTGGAATAAGGATCTTAAGCCTATTTTTCTTCAGTTTTGCAGGATTCTCATGCAAAGAGGAGGTGGGGAGAGAGGCCACTTTATCAGATAATGGGGGGGGGTCAGTAGAACTGTGTACCCAATCATGACATATATCTCTCAGCTCTCTGTGACTTTCTGACCATGATGAAATAAGCTAAAAAGGGTGCCTTCATTTGAGGGAAGTGACATTAATGTGTATGGTTCTTGTCAGTGTCTTACCCAGCTTGTTATTGGCCTTATTACTGTTCTTTGTCTTGGATTCTTTGATTTGATGTTGGTTCTGCTGGACTTACCCATTGACTTTGGGTTTGGCTTGGCTTCTGTGGTTTGATGTTGATTCTGTTATGATTGCAATAGAGTCTCTTGTTTCAGATGGTTTGGCTTGGATTCTCTGGTTTGACATTGGTTGTGTTGTGCTTGCCACCATCAATTTATGTTATGAGAATACATAAAAATTGCCATAAATGTTGTTCCAAATACAATTCTACTTGCATCTATTTCATGTCACTGTTCTTCTGAAGACTGGCATATGTAATTGTTGCAGCACCATCGGGTCTAACAATCTCACTATCATTACAGCACTATCAGGTCTATCAGACCAACAAAACCTTTCTTATATTTTAAACAATGATTCTTACATTATCTCTGAAATGATGGCTAAGAACCTGTGTTGTGTCATTAAGTGCAACCATGATTGTATTACTCTGTGATCACTACTAATCTGTATTATTTATTATGCCAATAAAAGGTTTGATGGTTATGATGGAGTTGTGAATTCTCCATGTAATGGTCCCGAATATCCTGATCCTGTAACTGTTCCTGAATTATGTGATACAGTACCAACCAGAGAAGTGATGCCTTCACCTCACAGCCAAAAAGATTAATTAAACAACCTGGGAGAATGGACCTGTAGAGAGTAGTGGTCAGGGAAGCCTGGGCAGAATATTTCTATCCCCTACTGACCACTGAGATTGGTCAATCTACTCTCGCCATCTAGTTAAGTTGTTCATTTTGTTCAAGTTGTTTGATTTTTATTGATGATCTTTATGGGGAGGAATGTGGCAACCTAAGGGTTAACTCCTGTTTTGTAGGAGGTATACCAGAATGTTGGGGTGGGGTTAAAATATTGTTGAACTTGGTTCCAACCAGAACACTGTGTCTGGTATCTACTTTGAATACTTGTTGTAAGCTAGGCCTAGTTTACACAAATAGTTATTTCTTTGCAAATCCTGCTGATGTATTGTCTAAATGCAGCCTTGTGAGATACAATATATTTGCCTCATAGTAGCACTCTATATGTAACTTTTTTTTTAGCTTTTGCTATTCTTCTGCCAATATTGGAAGTTTTGTCAGCAGTTGACATATTTAATGGTAGTTGTATCTGTGAGAAAATGTGCCTTAGGCACTTCTTTCATATATTCTTTACAAACAATTTCTCTGTCAGTATATCTGTGGCTGACTTTGCTTCAGCTTACAGGAAAACTTCAGTCTTGGCAAGTCTGTAAAAACACATGCCTGAAAGACTTTCAGTGGTTTCCAAGACAACAGTTGATTAAGGAAGTAGAAAAGTACAGAGAAAGGAGTGGATTTTAAAGTGGAGCTTGGGGAAGTTGAGTAAACCACTTCTGTTTTGTAAAGGAGGGGATAGTCTCCACTTTACTTGTCTGTGCTGCTTCCATCTTTTTGACTTATAGCACTTTCATTGCAAATACAAGAGATGATTTAGACCAAGATACTCTGACTGCCTTCATTTTTTGGCATTACAACTTCCATGATCAATCTGATGCTGGTAGTCAGTTTTGAAACTTCTTCTCTGATGAGTTGTTGTTGTTGTTAATAAAATCATAGTCACCAGATCTTTTGCTGGTTTGCCTAGATTTATATCAGGTTCTTCTCAAGAACCCAGGATGTCATAATTTATCTGCATAGATGTGCAAATCCAAGCAATGCTGATGGTGGCAGAGGAAAAGGAGGAGAGTGCCCTGCAGCTTAGCTTGGGCTGGACCAGGGAGCAGTCAGGCCAGGGAGGGTGACAACAGGTGGTTGGACTGGGCTGGCAGCTGCAACAAGGTGGAGGAGGGGTATTGGCCAAAATGCACTCTCACATGATACTTCAAAGTGGCGCCTGGGGTGTCCAACCCCCCCCCCCCAAAAAAAATATGCCATTGCATCACATCTGCTGTACCTTGTTGCTCGGGCCCTTTCTGCACACGTATGGAAACACACCTCCACCAGCATGAATAAGCATGCGAGCAGCCCCTGACTTTCCCCCTAGCTGGAGAGGCAGCTCCGCACAGAGCCACCTCTCCTCCAGTCCCCTCCACTGACCTTGTCTTCCAGCGTCGCTCTGGAGAGCTGCAGGGACCCACCCATGCTGCCCTCCAACCTCCAGGGGTCAGAGAGCAGCATGGGCGGGTCTCTGCAACCCTCCAGAGTGAAGCTGGACAGGCAGGTCAGTGGGAGGCGATGGGGAAAGCAGCGATGTCCTGGCAGTGCAGTTCACACCGCAGTGGCGAGAAGCTGCCACTTTGCAAAAACCTCACTAGTTTTGCAAGGTTTAAAGTGGCGGCTCCATGGCACTCTGGGGCGGCCAGAACAGCGCTGCTGCAAAGCAGCAGCGCCTCCTGTGCAAACGCTTCCCTACATATGGCATTTTTCCTGTCCCTGGGGTGCTCTATTCCACTTGTGTGGAAAGGGCCTCTGTCTTTGTGGCCTCTGCACCCCATCCCTTCTTGAGTGAACCACATTGTATAGTGAACATGGACATTTGGGTTGTTTGTATCTTAACATGGAAATTGTAGGACTGGTTATTTCACTATTTGATGTTATGTGACTGCTTGATTATATTTGTGAATCTACTATTTCTGATTTTGCCATATAGTTTTAGTACTCCTGTCATATTTGTAGGAGTATCATCACTTTGTCAACAGATCCCTGTATTACTGTTTTTGTGGGCAAAATGGGTGAATTACCTGGAACTGGGTACAAAACATAAGCCAGTAGTTTCTTCATCACAGGCATAAGTAATGATTTTTCCAAAGGTAACTTCCTTTCACTCTATCCTAGAGTAAATTTGTGCCAGAAAGAAGCCCAAGTTCCTACAGCATATATTTAGACTTCTTGTGTTTCTCAGCATACATGGTAACATATACCAGATTTGTTTCACCATCTGAAAACCTGTATGTTGTTTTTTGACAATAATATGAAATATTACCAGGTTTTGTGTGTGTGTGAAGTGTTGTCAAGTCTCTTTCAACTTATGGTGACCCTATGAATTAATGACCTCAATCCATCTCATGTTGTTTCTTCTTTTCCAGCTGCCTTAAATTTTCCTCATAATGTGACCAAAGTATGATGGCCTCAGTTTAGTTATTTTATGAGGGTAGCATAAATTATTTCCAGGAAGCCACACTGATATGCCAATGTTGCTGAAAACTGGACCACTACACTAGAGAGAGGAATCTAGACATTATTCTTTGTATGAAGCTCACAACACAGATAAGGATGTTTCAACAGCAGCCATGGGATTGTGGGCATCTTTGAACTGTTCCTGACATCCCCTCAACAGGAACTCTATTAACTTAGTTCACCACATCATATTTTTACTTGTGATTTCTGTTATTATGGGTCCATTACTCATTGAACAGTTCTTTCAGGACTCTTTTCTGTGCAGTGAATATGCAGAAGGCTCTCTTTGCATTCTCTGTTTACATGTGAGGAGGTACTCCATCCTTTCTGCAGAGAGATCTCCAGGTCTAGTTCTCCTAACTCCCTCCCATCAAGTGATTCTTAAAGGCACAGATCTTAAAGGCTGCTGGCTTAGCCCTTTAAACTGCACTAATGTTGATATGACTTCTCCAAATGTAATCCTCCACACCTCCAAATGAAAGAGGCAAGGAATTTCTTGGACCACAAGCTGCTTAAAAATGGGACCATCCTATAGCAGATATTTTCTCCCTCTCCTCTCCCCTCCCCTTCACACAAGACTTCCTGCTGCTGGTGCTGGTACTGTCGGAGGACAGAGGCTTGTTATTTCCAAGCTTTCTTTGTATCAATAGCTCAAAATATCAAGAGAATTAGAGGTTGGTGTTGTGTTAGTGTGCTTCTTTTCTGTTACTTGAAGCAGCTGGAAACATAGAAGGGAAATAAGAGAGAAGGTGTGCAAAGCTGCATGAGGGAGAGAGAAGGCTGGGAGTGGGGGAAGGGAAGATCTCCAGGGCAAAGCTGAGCCCATTGGTCAATCTCCCCACTGGTGGTGAAGCAAATAAAAAGTTGTGGTAAAAGTAGTCTTGCTTGCTGTGGAGAATGGAAAGTGAAAGTGGGGCTTGAAGAAACAAGTCTGTACAAGAAATCTTGATGCGACGGACATTCATCCCCATCACGCAGCAAGCACATTGTGCATAATCAACCATGGACAACTTTTTAAATATCCATTATCTGAATCAAAACATGACTTGAAATGATTTGGAATGTATGCCATTATTTTATACCCAGTCAAATCGTTGTTCTACCCAATATGTACTAGTGCATTGTACAGTTCTCCTAACAAGCTCCCTTGCCATAAGTTGCCATTTGCTACCAAATATACCAAAACAGACCAAACAGACTTTTGAGTTAATAATATTCAAGAACAAACCCAGCAGTTGTATTCACCTTATTTAGCTCCTGCTGTGATCATTTCTTTTTATTAACTTTGCAACCATATTACACAGCTAAACTCAAAGTACTTCAAGCTGCGTCTTTTAAATGCTCAGTATCTCAGTTGTTCATAGACAACTTCAATTGCTTAAAGACCTTAAACAGTGCTGTTGCTCTGAATGCTTATAGTGTTAATCCAAGCAATGTATTTAACTGAATACTGAAAAAAGAATTAACATTTTAAAACATAAACATATTTGCATCTATAATGTAATATTTATTTGGTAAGCAATCTGAATATAAATAACAAACAGCAACTTGTACACAAGGTATATTCAGTTTTGTACAACTTCTCAACTGTACACTTGGATTAAATGTAAACTTTTTTACTCTTGATCAAAATATACTATTATGATATGGATAATAACAAAAGTTGTTATATAATTTTGTGTTTTCCTTCATGCTTAAAAATTAGAATTGTTTTTTTAATGCAATATTCTGAAGCCTCATTGTTTTCAGTTTTAATTGAGGGAAAACCTGGCATGGTGTTGGTGAAGATGAGACATGGGAGACTATTGAGTAATCTGAATTTGAATCATTGTTCCCACTTGAAAAATGAATACATGACATTTCTCTGCAATTTTGAAATCATTACTAGCATCTTTTACTAGCAAGCATCAGTGCTAGCATCTTTTATTTACCATCACTTAGTTGGCACTTAGGTTTGACATCCTCTGTGCAAATGTATGTGGTATGTAATAATCTGAGAAATAATACTGTTTGACACATTAACTCATTCAGGTATTTTTGTAGATTGTCATGGTGAGGTTACTAAATTCAGTAAAACAGAGATTGACACAATGACACCGCTGCCAAAGAAAACAAATGACACATATGCTATGAGGAAGCCAGAATCCTTAGCATCTGGTGTACATAGTCTCAAGCAGTTATTTTAAACAGTAAACCTGAATTTCATGCTTACCTTTATAAACTCCAGTGTTCAGTCTGCATCTCACCCACTTGTTTATTAAAGCCTTTGACTATTTGTAACACAGATTTCAGGCAGTCTTTTGGAAACTATTCAACATACAAAATAATTAATGGATGAACATGCTAATTTCCCCTAATTTTGTAAATTGTTTCTTGCACTACCAACTATGATTAATGATACAGTTTTTAAAGAGGCTTAATTTTCCTATTTGAACTGCTCTTAAGACAAGGATGATACATTTGTAATACTTCTTGTGTTCATATTTCTTCAGGATTGATATAGAAAATCATGCATCTTTTTTCCCCTAACTAAACCACTAGACTAAACTAACTAAACCACTAGACTGATTACTGAAAACTTTGTATCCCAAATCATTTATTATTTTGGAGAGGGGGGTTTAATGCCAGAATTGAAGATAGGACAATCGTCTCCTTTTGAAATGCCTGGGACCTAATAGTGAAGAATTTCCCAGTTTGGCAATGTTTAGTACACTGCCTAAGAATACTGTGATTAATGCGGCAGATCTTGAATTCACCAAAAATTGTTTTGTAACAGAACTTAATCTCTGTAGATGGGATTGATGATGAAGGTGATATTACTTTTTTGGTTATAAAGGAGCCCACTTGATTGACTAGTTTGTGATTGCAGAGGAACTCTACCACATATGACTAATGTGGATGCTGGTGATTATATGGGAGGTCACTATGCTATTACTCCTATGTAACACTGATTTTATTTATTTATTCAGTCTAATTTAAACCCCACCACTCCCTTGACAAGTGAGACTCAGGTGCCTTACATCAAAATAAAATACAATTCAGTAAACATTCTAAAAAGCAGTAATATTATTGTAACACTTTAGTGAGCAGTAAAATACATTCTCCTGCAGTTACAAACCAGAGAAATGTATTATTTAGGGATAATTTCCTTTCTGATGGTTTGCAAATATTTTAGGGTAATTTTATTATTTGGACTGTATACAGCAGGAAGACCCTGGCTGTAGGGAAGGGAAAGGGGCTGTAAGGCTGCCAGGTTGAGCCTCAACCTGGCAGCCTTGGGGCACTTTGATGTTTTCACATGGGGAGAGGGAGGTTGGAAGGAATAGGAACCAGGAGGAAAACATGTGGGGAACAAGGCTGTCAGGCTGAGCCACAACCCAGCAGCCTTGGGGCGACTCCATGTCCTCACTCAGGGAGAGGGAGGGTAGAAATAAGGGGGACAGGAAGGGAACTCAGGGCACAAAGCTGCTAGATTGACTCTTGACATGGCATCTTTGGGGCACCCCAAAGTCCTCATTGGGAGGAGGGGAGGGAAAGGAAGGGAACAAATGCAGCTATGAGGCCACAGGGTCAGGGCATGACAATGGGGTGCATCCCAACCCAGCGGTCTTACTTCTGAGGGGAGGGGACAGGCAGGGAAATGCATCCCCATGTGACTCACTGATGTGGCACCTGGGGTCCTTGTTCTCTTGTGCCCCCCTCATATACACCCTGGTTACTGTCAATAAAGTGGTGGCTGTTATAGACCACTTAGGAGAAAAATCGTGGTTTAGATGTGATTCCCTAATTAATTATTTAATGTGAATCCACTTTAATGAGTAAAATTTTAGCAAGGCTCTTCACATACGTAAACTGTCTGGTAAAATCCCCAAAGTATGGAAATATTCTATAATAGTTGCATTTTTTAGGAATAGTTGTAAATCTAATCTGATGTTACCAACTTATTAACTTGGAGCATTCACCATAAATTGGCATTTAATAAAGCTGAATAGAGAGAAGGAACAATTCTAAATTTCTTCCATTTCAAAGGTGGGAGATATTTATTGGGTACTGTTTGTGTCTTTAATTTGCAAGTTATACCCCTCCTTTTATTTGGTGCTTTAATTTGGATAATCTCTGTAACTGAGGACTAGGACCACCTTCTCGTTTAGTTTGTTCAAGGATTTGTGAATGCCCCATATTGTGAAGAGTCATACAGAACAGGAGATTCATGTCCTGGTTAAGAAATGTATTATGAACCTTGGCTATCAAAGTATCAGATTCAGAATGCATGCATGTGATTTTATGGTACACAAGAGCCTTCTGATTGGCTAGGTTGAATGATCATCATAAATCTACCCTTGTGAATGTGAGAAGGATTATCCCAGATTCTGAATGATTCTGCCCATGCCCTTTAGGGAAAAATAATATTTTTCATATCTATCTTGAGTGTCAACTTTATGAGAATCCTGGAGTTCTTTTGGTACCCCCCCCCCCAAAAAAAATTACTTTATCTGTAGCCAAATTATGTGTTCCTGCATTTCAGGGGGTTGAACTTGATGGCCCTTGGGGTCTCTTCCAACTCTATGGCCCTTTCTGCATGGGTGGGCAAGTGGGGGTGCACTGACATAGTTGTAGTCGGTGAACCCCCCACCCCGGGGCCATTCGCATGCCATTCTGTGAATAACTCTGGTGCCCCAGCAGCTAGGAGGGCTGCCTTCACATGGAGCCATCCCTTTTTTTCACTCTTACCTCCTCTCAGCTGCCATTGCTGTACAGAGGCCAGAGGACACAGCCCTGTTGCCATGGCAGTGCCTCCAGGCTAGGAGTCGTGTCTCCTGGCCTCGATAGAGTGATGGCAGATGACAGGAGGTATGAACAGGAAAAAAGCTGTGCGGGGAAAAACGCTGCCTTCCACCCAGTGTTGGTCACTCGGCATTGGGTGGAAGACGCTTCTTTCCAAAAAAACTCCCTCATTGAGTGAGTTTTGAAAGCAGCATTTTCACGCTGTTTGGGGGAGTGAGCACAGTGCTGCTACAGTGCAGCAGTGGCAGCTGTGCTAATAGCACCCCAGGGATGGTGTTTTTACTATCCCTAGGGCACTGTTTTCTGCCCGTGCAGAAACAGCCTAAGATTCTATGATTCAAAATGTTCAATCCTTTCATCCTTTAAGTTATAAATATTTGTGATGTTCAAGAGCATTGTCTTTATGGAGCTACAGTAGAGAAAGGATATGTAAACCACCTAGCAGGATAATATTGCCCATAAGCTTATTATGAGCCAAATTTCCTAATTTAAATTTTTTTGGCTTTAGATTGCAGTTATAGCTTATCACCTAGTGCTGAATATATAAAATATTTCAGCAGCTGCACACTCTAGAAAAGTTCAAAATGCCCTCACCTTCCTCAAACTCTAATAAAATATGGACCAAATTCCTAGGCCACAGTGAGAAACTGCTATGGTTTAACCAAGGGCAAATGCTTTTAAATGCCATGAAACGGGACTAGAAGAGTCATGTTCATAATGAGATGGCAGCTGGTATGGACTTTCTTGAATATGCCTTTGGGTTTAAAGAAGGGAAAGCCTTTCATATTGAGATGTTTATGCTAATGTGTCCTTTGGTTGGCGCAAGACGAAATTCAACAAGGAAGTCCCCTAATAATGAAACTATGGAATATTTTATTATTACTTTTACAGGTAGTGTTTTACTATCCTAACTGCAGTTATTCACACAATTTCTCAACACTCTGAGGCTGGTCATTTTTATATCCTTCTTAAAATGTATTTTTTTTAAAAAAATTGTGGGATTAATGGTGCTAACCTAAGCAGAGTTGCACCCTTTTAAAACCCCTTAACTTTAATTCACTTAAACTAGTGTAAATTTGCTTACATGGCACTATTAACCTTTGTGAAGGAGTCAACTAAAATTTGAACTCATGGCAAAAAATCCTAATTTCTGATTACAGTGTGAGCTCCCAATGGCACCTGGTGGGCCACTGCGAGTAGCAGAGAGCTGGACTAGATGGACTCTGGTCTGATCCAGCTGGCTTGTTCTTATGTTTTTATGTTCTAAAGTGATGCTTCAGCTAACCCTGGTTATTATTGTACTTAAGAACCCAGTTGTAAGCCACTTCTCAGCATTCCATTCCATACCTCCAGAACCTTATGATGAGAATACCAGCAATGAAATATAGTACTAGAAGAAAGGTTGGATGGCACTCAATCAGCTACTGGGGAAGAGCAGAGGACAAGTATGATGCAATTGAATTAATGATGTAAAATTATACATTATTTAGATATTAAACTCCTTTTGTTCTAGCAGAATAGTAAAATACATTCCTATTTAAATAGTCTGATTCCTATGTGTCATTTTGCTATATGTTCATTTTAATTTTAGGTTTGCAACATCCGACATTGTGGAACATTCAACTTTAGGGTCCTTGTTAGAAGATAATGCATCTCTACTATGCTCAGCCAAAATTAAGGGTTTAACTCTTCTGCTTGTTGAATGTATGCATTTGTAGTCTACATGAGTGAAGACAAAAAAAAAAACTACATCTAAGCATCCCAGTTCATTATGTCACTCACTTTCTCTTATGGGTTTCCCTGAGTCAGCTGCAAGTCAGAACCTTTGTATAATGAGATTGACCCAAATTATAGAATTTAATGAGGGTATTAAGTTTGAGGCTATTTTTATTTTCTTTGTGGCCTGAAGCTTTGGTCACACTGCCATCATGTTGTCATAATACCGCTGAACTTTCTTCTGCATCTGCAATAACAGCACCATTTATTTCCTCAAAATTGGGAGCAAAAACAACAGAATACATTATGGATTTTATGTATCTTATGGCCTATTTTTGTCATTTGCTGGATATACATTTCAGATCATACAAATGCGGTGTTATTTAATTCTCCCTCACTAGATATGTTTAGTATGGAATATTAATAACAATAATAGTGTGTTATAGAATATATTAATTATACTTGACTGTGGGAACAGACTAGATTATTACAATTATGATACTATTAGAAATTAACATTTTCAGAAATTTTGAAGCCATGGAGAAAAACATCTCTCTTTTTTTGGAGGGGAGGGGGACAGAAGGAAACCCAGAAGTTTTGGAGAAAATTGAAATATCTTGCCAAACCTAAATTAATTATACTCTTTTTACAACATCAAATGCATCATTTATAACTTACTTAGCATATTAAATTTCAATATTCAAGCTTAATTTTAGTTTTCTGATTAGAGATACATAAGTTCTTAATGAAACATTCCTTTTTCCTCTGAGGTGTTGATTCAGTTTCTGCCCCACCTTCTTCTGGTCTTTTTTCTCCCTCCTACAGTGGTGTGGGGGGCATGGCACCTGGGGCAAAATAGTGCCCAGGCCCCACCCCCATTCCCCCATAGTGCCTCCCCCCACATACCTTAATTCAGCTGGCTGCTCTTTGCAGCGGGCTGAATTCCAGGCTCCTCCAGACTGCCCTCCTGCAGGGTTCCATCCCACTGCAGCCCCTCCCCGCAGGGACCCCCACCCAATCCCACTCACCTGACCTCTTTGTAGTCAGCTGAACTCCAGGCTGCTCCGGGCTTCTGCTTGGTTTGGTGGGGTGGGAGGAGGGGAGGGGAAGGGTGTGAGGGCAATTTTCCAGGGGCCCCATCCCATGGCAGCTACACCACTGCCCTCCTGCAAGGTCGGGCAATAAGCTACTTTTTACCCATTATGTGAATGAATATGTCATATTGTCAGGTCAATAGAAGGCATGCAACTGTTGGGAAGTAATGATGAATTGTCCCTGATGAAGTTTAGATACAAATATATCTTGGATGTAAGATACATTTAAGAACTGTATATGTCTGCACCATACCTTCCTTATTTTGAAAAGCATTTCACCTATTCAATGAGAAAAATCATTTCATAGAAGGGTTTTTTTTCAGTATTCCTCCAAATTTCCAATTTTTCCTTTGGAAATTTTTACAAAGACCTTGGGAAAATAGATTTCCTTTTGAATTCCCCCCCCCCCCCCAATAGATTTCCCCTTAATTCCCCTCCATTTTTCTTTCTGGGCCATCAGAAATACATTCCAGGTAAAACTCATATTTATGTAATTGTATATACATCCACACTTGTATCTGTACTATCTTTTCCATGGTGCACTTGAACATGTAGCTTTGCATATAGTTCTGTGTTCTCAATAATAAGTTGTTCTAGTGAAAAAAAATTAGATAAATATATTTATACATTCACAAACAATCTAAAGTTATACCTTCTTAAATACATTATGTTCAATAAAATTAAAGATTTTAACTCTGTTCAGGATTGTGCTGTGAGTACAGCTGAAAGGAAAGTCTAATCTGTTACCAAAAATTCTCAGAGTACGTGTATACATTCTATTCATGCATCACTCCCAGTTCTCTGTGTTCGGGGAACTTTTGTCTGTACTTGAAAGGAGTGCAAACATGACCATGTAATGGCAGATTGGGAGAAAATAATCAAGTTTTAATCTTATTTAATCTTTATTGAACATTTAAAATTAGCAACAGATAAAGCAGAAAAAGGCAATATAACACAACAAGTTATAGCAGTGTAACACAAGAAGTTCGGGGAATTACTGAACTACACAGCACATAAAACTCATGCCAGCATATCACCTTCAAGATGGTCTAGGAAATCAGAATCTGTGCTCAGTGTTGTTATGAGTGTACGGTGACTCTAGAGACAGTGGAGGTGAGGGGGGGAGAATGCAAGTTTTCTCTAGGCAGAGCTTCAGTAACGGGAGTGAGTTATGAAAAGGAAGAACAAGAAACTTAAGGAAGCGAAATAGTAATGTTCATAGATTGCCAGGTCCAGGAGTCTTATTGTTGTTTAAGAAGTTCCAAAGTAATGAGAGGAAGAGTCCCACTAGAAAAAGATTCTCCAGGAATTTCAGGAGTGGAGGTACAATCTTGGAGATGAAATTGAATCTAATTTATCCCTTGCTGGGATTCTAATTTTGTCTTTTGTCTTTTTCTTCTTGGGCATTTACTTTTGGAGCCAAATCCTGTTGTGGTAGCATTTTTAGGAACCTTTCTGTCATTGGGCCAAGTTTCCATAATTTTGTCCATGACTGGGACTTTGGGTACACTTGTTGGCTGGAGGAATATCATGGGAGTCATGTTAAAATCCTGGCTGTTACTGATTGGTTTGGATTTTTAAAAGGTAAAGCAGAAGGTGCCAAAAATAGTCATGAAGTGGGTAATAAGGAAGGTGTGGCACTGAGGAAGGTGGGATGATTCAGTCTTCTGGCTCTGATGATTGAGTTACTTGAGTGGCTAGCCTGATTAACAAAGGCTAAAAGATGGATGATGGCTCTGGCTTCACTCATAATTAAATGTTCAAGGAAGACTTCATTATGAGGTAGATTCCTGGATGAATTTAGGAGATGGATTATTGTTCCGTAAACACCAATCATTCATTATGGACTGAATTTTCATCAACTCTCAGGAAGTCAAAGCCATGAACAGGAAGATATTCAGGACACTAGAGAAACCTGGCTACTATCTTATGAGTGTATTGCAGTGATGGGATTCAGCAGGTTCGCACCACTTTGGCAGAACCAGTTGTTAAAATGGTGCTTGTAAACAACCAGTTGTTAAATTATTTGAATCCCACCACCAGAACCGGTTGTTAAATGATATGAATCCCACCACTGGTTTATTGTCATGATTTCCTGTAGCTTCATTAGCTTCAACATTAAACATGGTCACTTGTCTGCAATCTCAAACAGCCTGAGAATTCTTAGACGTAACTGAAAAGCTTGGCTCCTGATCTAGAGCTGCTTTGAGAAGTGCAGTCCTCCCTCAGATACACTAACATTACTTCTGTGTAATCATTCTAACAATTTACTGTCAAAGAAGATTTGTACCCTGTTGTAACCATAACAAAATGAATAGGTTAAAAACCAATGAAGTACAACTAGATTTAGGTCCAGTAACACCTTAGAAATTTACCAGATTTTTGGGGTATATAAGCTTTGAGAATTAAAGCTCACTTCATCAGATATCTGTACAGTCACCCCCTCCTGTTTCAGTAGTACCTAACCTTTATTTTAATTCTGATCTGGGCAAGATGACTTCCTGGTGGCCAACTGCACATTCGAAGAACGGGTTCACATACGCATGAAGGGCCGCAACGTTGACTCTTCGACCCGGTGCCAAACAGATGGCTTCTCTGCCGGGCCTCCTGTCCTGCAATGGCGGCCGCATGTGTTATTTAGTTTGTTAGCACAATCGTTGTAAATCCACTGAATGGCAGGAGGGGTGATACTTTATGGATTGTAAATGCCATGTAAGGTTTGAACTTTGGTGCTAGTTGCCTTTACTCACTCTGTTCCTGGTAACCAAACATTGCTTAAATTTCTGGCTCTCCAAACAGTCTTATTTGCTAGATTTGCTAGAAGGCCAACAGTCACCCACTGGCATATCAATTGCTATTCCATAACCTATAAGATCTGTAAGCATGTTCCTGAGTCTATGCGTTATGGTGTTTCTCTTATGGTAATCATTAGCCATTTCTAGATGTAAAAAAGATACGTTCAAGAGGTGACTGGAAATCTGTACTGCATACTAAAACTAAAAAAAAATGTCCTAGGCATTTATGTGTATAGTCATGAATTTTAAAAAGATATGACACTAAAAAATTGACTAGGGTAACTGAAGAGTTAGACATGACGGTAAAGGGTTAAGATAAATGCCATGTTTGATTTTAAAGTGGATAACATTATATTCAAGAATTATACCACAGTGTTACTAATCCTGCTAAATGAAATGCTTGTATGAGAATTCACATTCTTGTAGTTATCTGACCCAGCAGAAAGTTTAGAAATATGGCTATCTATGCAATTTTCAAAACTGACATTGTTATATACAAATTTTATTATTAGGGACTTCAAACTCTGATATTCACTTGCAACCAAGGATATATCCCCTCAATTAAAAATTGGAACCATTGTCCCAAATACCAGTTACACCAATCAGTTTTTTTCTGCTCTTTGTGACTGTGCTGTATGGTCATTCCAGGCACTAATAATTGTGTACTAGTGTAGAGATGGAATAGATGTGGCAGGCAGCAATGGGACCAGATCCCAGACATCACCATTGCAGCAAGAGGGATCAAAAGATGGAAGTGGAGATGGTAACTCTCAAAAGGGGGGAAGCACTGAAAGATCTGGATTCAAGCTCTGGAGTGAGGAATAGGAATGGACATCTGAAATTCAAAAGGGAAGTAGGAAAGGTTGAGACTCATATGTATTTTAGAGGAATACTTCCTGCTCCTTCATATCAGTGCAGGTTTTTTTTATCAGTCTGTTTCTCTTTCCTTTTAAATCTATATCCCAGTTATCATTCAGTTTGCCAGGAAATCTCAGTAGATCATAATAGCTTCTGTCTCAGAGAAGGTTTTTCAAAGTCAGAGCTCTTTTACCTTTCACTGCCAACATGTGCTACTTTATGGATATGCCTCTCATCCTTTGTTGTAAAATGGTGTTAGAATCTTGGAAACATATTAGCAATATTCATAGGCTTATCTCCCCAAGAGAGAGATAGAATTTTATCTGTCCTTCTCATCAAATCATTAACTTGAAACTCAGCAATGTAATCGTATTGGGCTGGAATTGGGGTCATGCCATAAACTAGTTGAAAAGAAGGCTTGATGACATGATGATGTCTAGCCATTCACAACAGTACTTTTAACACATTATATCTCCCCCTTGATGTCATTCAAAATTTCATTTGAAAATATTTTATTGTTATGTAAATCTCTGTTGAATGTTTTTTGTAATAAGACATTCTTCTCAACATTCTGCTGACGGACTCTATAAAGAATTAAAATAAAGAACAATCTCTTTGTGTATTTTTGTGATGGAGGGCTTTTCCAAATTACTCTTGAATTCTTGGGAGTCAATCCATAAGCATTGGAATCATTCTGGGCACAGTTCTTCAGCATGTCTGCCCTCCATTTATTTTTTCCACAGTTGTTGAGTCAGAAGGGGTTTACTCATACCTTAAAAAATCAGGATTTCCAAGGGAGTGTGCTGTTTTCATTGGTGGCAACCCAGCACCTTCTTTTTTGCACAAGCATACATAAATACACCAATATCATGGCTACATTCATTTAAAAGGCACCAAAATAGCAATATATCAATATACTGCTGTAATGATTGGTCAAGAAGGTTGTTTCGGTTTCCAGTTCCAGTTTTCCAGTTTTCATTTTTTCAAATTCCAATTTTGATGAATATGCAAGTTTTCTTATATCTCTGCAAGTGAAGGACATAGAGACTTTTTTAAAAAAACTGAAAACTGGGAATTTAGACAACCTGCTTGATTGATCATTGCTGTGGAGGCTTATCTGGGGAATTCAGATTAGCCTGTACACTCCCACACATGCCAGCTGGGTGACCTTGGGCTAGTCACAGCTTCTCGGGAGCTCTCTCAGCCCCACCTACCTCATAGGGTGTTTGTTGTGAGGGGGGAAGGACAAGGAGATTGTAAGCTCCTTTGAGTCTCCTGCAGGAGATAAAGGGGGGATAAATCCAAACTCTTCTTCTTCTTCTAAAGCCCAGTGTAAGAACAAATACAATGGGCTCTAGGAAATCGTTGGTGGATTAATGGGTGCCTGCCAAGGGTGCACTTCTCCTGCCTTTCCTCCCTACTTTGTCCCAAAATTTTCCACAGATAACCTAGCCTAACTATTCAGTGAGAAAAGCTTACTTACAGACCCCCCACCCTCTCAATACACATAGACAGGCTTCCCTAACTTTGCAAACTGGCTCTCCTTTTCCGATCCCAACACACACACACACACACACATACACACACAGTCAGGCTCCCTAACTTTGCGAATGGGCTCTCCTTTCTCAGATATTTCTGCAACACACACAGAGAGAGACAAGTTCCCTTTGCAAATGGACTCCCCTTTCTCAGAGTTTCCCTCTCCCCACATATACATGGACAGGCTCCCCTAATTTTACAAACAGGTTATTCTGGCTCAGGTGTGGCTTGACTGAGTTTGTTTCTTCAAAGTTCATTACAAGAATGTCATCCTGGTAGGGAAAAGCATACTGTGGGGGAAGGAGGGGAGATGACTTCCTCCTTCATCCCCCCCCCCTTTCAAGGCTCACTGCCACCAAGGAGAAGCACACAGTAGGGGTGAGAGGGAGGAAAGTATGGATTTATCCAGCAAGAGCTGCTGGTAAGTGTAGTCGTTACCTCTCTGGGAGGAGCTGGAATCCGGGGCCTCCTGGATGGCTGAGGACTACACTTCCCAGCAGCATTTGCTTTTTCTGATTTATTGTCGAGAACACAATTCTCAGTTATTTAATAAGATGAATTTTAGTTTGATATGGTTTTCTTTGTTTACCTTAAATTCTAAATCAACTTTTTTCATCATCTTTTTTCCTTCCTTCCTTCCCAAGCAAGAGTCTGTTACTCTCTCTTTGCTAGTTAAATTTGACATAATTTATGTATTAAGAACTCTTGAGGTTCATATTAAAGGACAAAAGACATTTCTGGGTGCTCTTTGTAGACCCTTTATTTGTTGCTATATGCTGTATGTACTGACCAAAATTTGGGAATCGTTCAAGTGAAGTTCATGGGAGAAGTGAAAGGATATACTAGCTAATATTGTTTTGGGAAGCTTCTAGGAATAGTTTCTGTCACCTGTCCAGCAACAGCTCCTTGAAGCTTAACTAGGAATGAATCATGACCAATGATTTTTGCATGCTCTCCATCTGGCACAATATCTTCAGAACTGATGCAACTCTGAACCATATACTTAAAATGAAATGTGAAGCATAATTCTAAGCATCTGATCAGAGGCGTAGCTTCAAGGGGATGGGGGGGTGTGACGCACTGGGTGTGCGCCCCTGTGGAGGCATGGCGGGGTGGGGGTGGAGGACACACCAGTGCACTGGGCACTTTCCCCCCTTGCTACACCTTTGCATCTGATACTAATATCACAGTTAAGTACCATTTAAAGTATTTGAAAAAAACTCCTTAGTCAGCACTGATCTCTTGCTTGTATATGCTTATAGACACTATTAGCAGCCAATTATAGAATCTGAAGAACAAGTGGATCTCTAATCACAAATCAGATTTGTCCTTCTTCCCTATGGCCCTTCCACATGGAGGCGGAAGGGCTTGGGTCGGCGTTTCTGACGCCAACCCAATGACACTGGGACCGTCCGCATGGACGGTCCCAGAAAAAACCGGAAAGATGGCGCCGCTGGGCGCCGTCGCCCGGTTGACTTACCTGCTCTCCGGCCCTCCTGCGCTTTGCCAGGGCCTGGGGACATGCCTCCCCTGCCCTGTGTGCCTGCTTCCGTGTCTCAGAGCAGGGGGGCATGTCCCCAGGCCCCAGCGACGTGCCAGAGGGCCGGAGAGCAGGTAAGTGAAGGGAGGGAGTGGGGGGGAAGTGCCGGGAAGCTGCTGCCGTTCGCTGCACTCTGGAAACGCCGGCTCGGCACCGGGTGGGCTGCACGAGGGCGCAGCTGCGCCCCGTGTGCGAATGGTGGCCTGGGGACAGCGTTTTTTCCGTCCCCAGGCCGCCATATTCCGCCCGTGCGGAAACGGCCTCTGTCTGTCAGCTGCAAAGCTACTTCTGAGGTTCAAGGGAATAGTATGGAATGCAGGGGAGTGCAAGTCCAGGGAGAAACCTTCAGAATCTGAATAGAGCCATCTCTTGCATGCATTTGCATGAATACTTGTGCAAAAGTTAGTTTGGATCCAACTCTTTAATATTTTCTCATGAATTCCTTATAAATATTAACACATTAGAACCAAAACAGTGTTTTTAAAAGTCTGCACTCAATTTGTGAGTTAATAAAATGAAAGTCACCTTCATCAGAATAATTTGCTTAAATGTATTTAATTAAATGCATTTGTTAAATAATTAAATAATTAAATATATTGTCTCAGATACAGACCACCTCAATTTCTGATTTTCTGTAACATAAAAAGAGTACAGCTATATGACTGATAAGTCTTTTGGGTGTTGTCAAGCAATAATTAAAGTATACTGCCATATGCCATATGTGCAAATGTTCCTTATGGAATATAAGGCTTGACATCAATTAATTTCTGTTGTCTGATCAGTATCCTGCAAATCAGTGACACACTTTACCCCCATGGGCCTTAATACCATCAGGACCCATTATTTTTCATTAGGAGGGTTTCGCAAGGGTGCGGGCGATGCTTTAAGATACGACTGTTTTAATTATATGTATGTTTTTAGATGATGTTTTTTCTGTACACCGCCCTGAGCCCTTCAGGGATAGGGCGGTATACCAAATTTAATTAACAACAACAACAACAACAACCCCCCAAAGGGCACTACCTTGGTGTGGTGGTGGGGCTTGTGTGCTCCAATGAGTCAGAGGGCTGTGCTGGAGGGCCACCCAAACCAGAGAGGCCTCTGATGAGAAGCCAGACTAAATGTGCCCAAAACCCAAAACCATGGTGAAGACAAGAAAAAGAAACTTTATACCGGATCGGTCGTCGCCCGGGTCAACAAGGACCGCGTCTAGTGCTGGAGTACCTGGGCACTTGGCGGAAAATGGGCTACAGGACTCAGGATCTTCAGCTGAGCAACCAGGGCTGAAGACTGCAGGACTACTGGAAGTACCGAACAAACGTCGAAAATATTCGTGTGCAGAGAATAGAGAAATTATGGCTTGCTACTACAAATCAAACCCATCAAAAAAGAGGATACCTCAAACGAATGTACCAAGTCTGGAAAGAACTTCACCCAGACACAGAAATTACTGAGCAAAGACTTGCTGATCAAAGAAGATATATTGAAAGGAACAAAGTTTTTAGTGCACTAGAGCTAGCAGAAATCCAGCAGAAAGCACAAGACAATGGTATTGAAAACATACCAAGAAACACTCAAAGAAATTCAACAAAATTGGCAACAATTCAAGGACTGCAAGAGACAGAGGAGGAAGAGGAGGAAGAAACAACAATCATCACACCTCCAAAGGAGCCAACCCAAACAACCCAAAGTTCCCAATTGACAAAAAAGCAAGAAGAACTGATGCAGAAGATCCTAGAACACATGAGCAATACAAACGAACGCATAAGATTGCCACCATTGAAGATTGTTCCAAGGAAGGATCTGCTCAATTCACTGAAGGATGCAAACAAGGTCATTGCTGGAATCCAAACAATGTCACTGCATGAAACAAACCAGCTTATGTACAGCACTGCAGTAGTGATTACTAAAGAGCTAGGGGTAAAGATTCATCACCCAGAAAGAAGGCCGAAAATAGATAATTCCAAAGTGGAAAATCAGACTGGGAAGAAAAAAAATCAGCAAACTACGATCGGATGCCAGCAAACTGAAAAGCATGAAGGAGAAGAAGCTGAAAAATGACAAAATCAAAGCAGACCTAGTTAAGAGGTACCACCTGGACAAGAGGAAACTCAATGAGGCAATAGAGGTGGTCAAACAACAGATAGTGGCAGTTTCAAAGAAGATTGCAAGATTCGAAGCAAGGGTTGCTCAATTCAAGCAGAATCAACTTTTCTACTCCAACCAGAAACGATTCTACCAGAATGTAAGTGGAGATGTGAAACGAAACACAGGAGAGCCAGACAGAGAACAAACGATTGAGTTCTGGAGAAACATTTGGGACAGCCCAAAGAACTACAACCAAAATGCAAGTTGGGCCAAAGATGTGGAGGCTGAACTGAGCAGCAACAACATGGACAACCTGGTAATAACAATTAAATGGTTGGAAAACGAGCAAAAAAGGTAAAGAACTGGACTTCCCCAGGCAGTGTTGAACTACATGGATTCTGGCTGAAGAAACTGACCAACTTGCATGAAAGAATTGCCCAACAGTTGAATCAGGTGCTGCAAACAGGCCAAATTGAAGAATGGATGACAACAGGGAAAACGTTTCTGATAATGAAAGACCAAGAAAAGGGAGCAATCCCTAGCAATTACAGGCCAATCACTTGCCTACCAACAACCTTTAAGCTTTTTACTGGCATATTAGCTGATGCAATACAAGACCACCTGGAAGGAAAGAACTTGCTGCCCCCAGAACAAAAAGGAAACAAACGAAACAGTAGGGGAACAAAAGATCAACTGCTCATAGATAAAATGATCCTTGAGAACTGCAAAAGAAGGAAAACCAACTTGCATGTAGCTTGGATTGATTACAGGAAAGCATTCGATTCACTGCCACACAGTTGGATACTTCATTGCCTGGAGATAATTGGAGTCAGTGAAAACATCAAGAAATTGGTCAAGAATGCAATGCACACTTGGAAAACAGAATTGCTTGTAGTCGACCCACGCGGTCAGCGTAAGAACGAGACGAGACGCGGAGATAACATCTGGTGGAGATCGCCAGCAGCGGGAGACCGGAGGTCCGTGTTCCTAGCGAGTCTCCCGTCTGCCACAGCACTTTATTGTTACTCTCTCCAGTGTAGAAGGGAGGACTGGGGGGAGTTCCGGGAGAACGGGAGGCGGGAGGTCGGGAGATCATCATGTGATGTATGATCTCATCTGGCTACGTCGGCGAGGAGCATAATGCTGGCGTCTGGAGCCTAATCCTCACCTGGGGCAAAGACCATTGTCCCTGCTCGGTGACTGAGAGCCAGAACAGTTCATGACCCAAGTGACTCATGGGGATGAGTGAAAGTGCGATGCGACGGCAAGGCCGCAGGAATCCGTTGGCGTCCCCAACGTTCTACTACGGTGCTGCTGAATTGGCAGTGCACTACTACATCTCCTCGCTTTTTTTACATTTTAGAAGGGAGGGCGAAACCTTTAAAGGCGATTTAGGCGGGCGCTTGTCTCCTCCGCCCGTTTGGTCAAAGCGGCCAAGCTGCTTGTGTAACATTAGAACTTGGTTGCGGGGTAAAATTCGAGGGTTTCTTACACATGTTACAGGCAATATTAGACGCGCATTGAACGAAGCAAGATCCGGTAACAAGGCACACAGTGGGCGATGCAGAGCTGTACAATAGCACTCAACCATCCCGGCAGCCAGCTCCAGAGGGCTGACCACCAATGGGGTAAAACATCATACTTCCAGATTAGATACAACTTCTTGCAGCTCACGCGCTTTCATGTGAGATCAACTGGTAATTATCACAAAGATTAAAACAACACATATTATGTACATTCTCACAACCTTGGTGATGCAACAACAAGTAATCAATAGCGGCCACGATTGTCTAGGGTAAACGGCGAAGTTCCTGCTGCTCGGAGGCCAGGGCATCCAGAAGCGATTGAGGTGGAGTTGATGGACCACATAAGGGGACAGGCCAGCCGGCCAATAGTCTTAGCATTGTAGGAAGAGTCGAGGACTCCCACTAGGAAGTTGCGGGGAAGCGAACTCCGGCAGGAGAGGCGACGGCGTCGGCTCAGGCAGGAAGGTGAAGGCAGAGGCGGCTGGCGTCGGCGTCCGGCTCCCGAGTGGAGCCTGGGGCAGGACGATGGTGAGGCGACTGAGGCAGCAAAGTTCCGGCAGAAGTCGGGCGGGGAATGTAGTTAAGCGTCCTCTCCCGCCCAGGTCAGAACCAGCCCCTGGGGAGCAGGATGTTTCGAACCACAGAGAATGTCCCTCCATGTGTGTGCAGTTCCAACTAGCCGAGCAGCCGAATGCGCCGAGTCGGTTCCCAGCACTAACTGCGCCCGGTGATCTTGGCGCAGGTGTTAGGTCGTGGTTAGGCAGTCTTGGTGACAAAGGGAAGCCAGCGAAGGGTTTGGACGACGGGTCCCAGTCGGCTCATAAGTATCTGATGGATGGGAGGCATTCATGAAGGCTCAGCCCGAACTCGCTAGGGAAGTCTCGAGGTGCTTTGCAGGCGGGGAGCAGGCAAGGAGTAGCAGGAGGCTCCCGACTCACTGGAAGTACTGGCCCAGGCAGAAAGATGAGGCGTTGGCAGCGGCAGCAAGCTGCTCGGGTACCTGTTCCGGGTCTGGTGAAAGCTTCGTCAGGGGTGGCCCGATCGGTGGAGGCAGCAGAAACGACAAGGATGGTGGTCGCCGAGTTGGTGGTGATGATCGCATAAAGAAGCTGACACAAGAGGTTCTCCGGGTGTCACCGGTGGTCCTGCTGGCGCGCCCAGCAGCGCTAGAGCCTGGCTGGCGTGGCGTCTCCCAGGTCGTGGATGTTTGGGCATTGGCCCGGCGTTTCCTGTTAGAGATGGCTGGTGAGGATCCCCTCTAGAGAGATGTGTTCCATCTCCGGGATAGAGTTGGTTTCCTCCTGGCGCCATTCCATGGGTTGGCCTGTCATAATGGCGAGTCCGGAGTCCGCAGGGACCTGTAGGAAGAGGGACTGAAAACATACCCCCCTTTTTCAGATTACTGGGGGGGGGGCGGGTCCCTTCAGGCTCAAAGCGGATGGCGGGAGATCGGGGATCGAGTTTAGTGTTTGGAATTTTTAATATAAGAAGGAAGAAGGCTTGTTTTGCAGCCTGTGAAGGTTGCTTTGATGCAATCCTCCTGGGGGCCGCCTACTCCTCTTTCTTTAGTTGTTTGACAGGAAGGGCAGGAGTATGGCGACCCTGGTGGGAATAGCTTCAAGCGTCATCGAGTGCGTCAAGGCGAGTCCGAGCCTCACCTCAAGGGGGGGGAGGAGGAACAGGCGGTCCTGGGGAGTTGTGGGTATGCATGCTTAATCAGCAACACAAAGGGGCTTTGGAAAGCACCTTTTGGGGATGGGTGCATCCGGGAATGAAGCAATCGACGAATTAGAATATACGCATACACAAGGAAAAGGAAGGGGTTTCTTTGTAGGGGAGTTGCGCTACGGTGACCTTGGTGGCTAATGCAGGAAGCGGGATGATGCTAGAATTTTGTGACAGGCCATCGAGGGGTTGCAGCCGCCGGATCCGCTCCTTAAAGGCGGCTTGACGGCGTGAAGCAACACCACACCCAAATCATGAGAGGATCTGTGTTTGCAGCAACCCCTTGTGGGTATTAGGGGCATAATGGCAGCAGCCCTTTTTTTTTAAACTGGGGGCCTGTCCTGACAGTGCTACGGTATCAGGGCGGGCCCAGATTTTTAATCAGGGAGGGCCAGTCAGCCAGTGGCCTCCCCGCCTTTACTGGTCGAAAAAAACAGAAGAGGAAAAGAGGAGGAGAGGGAAACAGTTTTCCCTCACGGAAATCAGAAAATAATTTCAGAGGGCAAGATTGGGATCAAGCCGATGGTGGCGGTTCCGTCCCAGACCAGAGTCGTTTTGACCCTGACTCATGAGGAGTCCCCTTCCCCAGAGATTGACATGGATGTCCAAAATGATGGGGACTGTGAGCCTACGCTCAGTCCTGGGCTGTTGACCGTGGCGAAGGCGGATGCTCCGTCTGTGATTTTGTCTCCCCACCCCCCCAGATGTGCGGGCAAGCACCGGTTAGGCCACTGGTCGGGCCACTCGGCTCTGCTCTGATGACGGGTAACATCAGCGCCCGGTGTCCACCAGGCCCTTGAACTTACATCCCTTCTATGGCGGCTCAGATATGGGCGGAGGCTCCCGATAAGCGTCTCCACCGCTGCGGCGGTGGTGTAGGCTGCGCCATGTTGGCTGCTGGGGCTCGTAGCCTTTATTGGATTACCGGCAGCCGGGCAGCGCATGGGGCAAGAGAATCAGCTGAGCGCAGCTACGGCTCCGGCGAGCTCCGCAATGGGATGTTTGTCCAGACCTGGAGGTGGATGGGTCGCAATTGGCGTGGAGTCAAACCACTCGGGGGCGATGAACAGTCCCTGTTCAGCGGCAGAGGCAACTGGCAGCCACGAGCCCAATTGTCCGGTAGGGATGGGCTCGTCATACTGGGATTGAAGCGACAAGAACCTCGTGGGAACTTAAAGAGGAGATGGGCTGGGTGCATGCGGCGAGATGCCACGAGAGAGTGGTTTCGGCAGGGGCCTGGCGTTTGAGTCTGCTCTAGTACTCTCCTCCTTGGTCCTGGGCTGGGGGGCCGGTGAAGTTTCAGCGAACGTCGTTCTCCAGTGGAAGCCCGCTTCTGGCAACATTAGGCACCCGGGTTTTGGTGGCCTTCTCCTCCTGGGGGAGGACCCCTCCATCGGGGTTGTAGGCCGAGGGCTGCCTACACTCCTTCGAAGTGTCGGTCTGCGCGGTTAAAGCAGTCATCCTGGGGCTGCCTCCGGCCGGAGGAGAGTGCTTTCTTGGCCGAGGAGGCCAGCTTGGTGGGCGGAGGATCCGATGTCCTGGCAAGCCTTAAGCATGATCGGCCAGTTCAGGATTTTGCCCAGGCCGTGATTGCCCTGCGACTCGTGGAAGCGTTCTCGCTTTGCGGTATGAGGAGCTCGTTTTGGGCTTCCTCGCTATCTACCTGCCTCTTGAGCTTCCCTGGAGCCTGTTCACAAAATCGGCATAGGGCTCTTGGGGCTTTTGCGGATGGAGGGAAAACTCTGGGTTGGCTGGCGGCGTTGGGGACCTTAACAAATGCCTTATAAGGCGCACTCAGAAGGCGACCGTGGGTGGCCTCAGGCAGGACAATCTGATCGTTAGGGTTGGCCGAAAACATCGAAGCCATAAAGCTGATAGCGGTGTAGGCCGTAGGTAACTGCTCTGTTGAAGCACTGCTGGCGGGAACTCACTTTCCCAGACCACAAATTGTGCAGGGCTCAGGAGCATCGCGAAGGTGGTCTTCCAGTCGTCACTGGAACCATTAGATTTGTTCATGCGATGGCTCAATACCTCTGCGTAGGGGCTAGTGACTCCCTCGTCCGCATTAACTGCGCCGGGCTTCGGTAAGGATGTTATAGTTTAGGGGTACCGACAACCGCCCGGATGAAACCACCCTCCCCCTCTCAGTATCTGTGAAGTGGACGGGCACAATGCAAGAATCTCAGCATCGTCTTCCGTCAGGGTTTCTTTCTTCTGCAGATCGTGGCTATCGTTCTCGAGAGTCTTGAAAACCAGCGCCATTACGCGATGGCTGACGGAGGTGCAGTAACTTCGAGGAAAATGAAGAGCGAACAGGGGAGGCTGACTGAGCAGCGGGAGAAGTTCAGATGATTGAAGGCGAGGGGGGGGGCAGAGGACAGGCGTCCAATTTAGTGGATAGAGAAAATTCGAGGTTGAAATTGAAGGTGAAAGATCGAAAGGAGAGGCTGACCTACAGCAAAAGGGAGCGTGGTCTGCAGGCTGATGGCGGTCGCTGTATCTCCACGTCAGTAGCGACATCGTGGCGAGGCTCTGTGTCGCGAAGAATTAAGCCCGATGTTTCCCAGTCTTAAGATTCAATGTCCCCCCTCTGGGTACCATGGACACTATGGCTTCAATCTCCTCAACCAATTTCGCCAGCTCCCTTCTCTTTCACGAGGGACCCTGCGCATTTTCGTTAACGCTTTCAGTTCGTCAGCGTGCTTGTCATAAGCCCTGCTTTGCAAGCTCCCATACTCACCGGTGTTCCGTCCGGACGAGAGTGTCCTAGGGCGCGTGTCTCTGAATCGCCCGATCAGAGGGCGAAGGCGATACCCGAAAGCGGTGGTCCCTGGATGCGCCCGATCCAGCGGACTTCGATATGCTGACCCTTCCCAAGCGGCAGCGAGCAGGGTGGAGGTTCGAGGATTCCTGGGTTTCGGCACCAGCTTGTAGTGGAACCCACGCGGTCAGCGTATTAAGAAGCGAGCGAAGGCGGAGATAACATCACAATTGGAAGATCGCCAGCAGCGAGGAGACCGGAGGTCCGTGTTCCTAAGCGAGTCTCCGATCTGCGGTTCCTGGCACCTTTTATTGTTACTCTATCGGGGCGTGTAGAAGGAGGACTGGGGAGTTCCGGGAGAACGGGAGGCGGGAGGTCAGGAGATCATCATGTGATGTATGATCTCATCTGGCTACGTGCGGAGAGGAGCATACGCGTCTGAGCCTAATCCTCACCTGGGGGCAAGACCATTGTCCCTGCGCCCGGTGACTGAGCCAGACAGTTCATGACCCGTGACTCATGGGGGATGAGGTGGGGTCGCGATCGCGACCCGGCAAGGCCGCAGGTCCGTTGGCGTCCCAACGTTCTACTACGGTGCTGCTGGGTCGGCAGTGCACTACTACAATTAATAGTCAATGGAGCAGGAATAGGGGAAATCAACATCCGGAAAGGGAATATTCCAAGGGGGCTTCCTGTCCCCACTATAACTTCATCATTGCTATGATTTCCGCTCTCTGCAATTCTGAAGAAAACAGGTCAAGGATATCAGACAGCAAGAAACTCACCAAATACATGGATGACCTAAAGCTCTATGGAAAATCAAAAGCAGAGATTGAGTCACTACTGAACACAGTGAGAGTCTTTAGCACTGACATTGCAATGGATTTTGGACTTGACAAGTGTTACGCTTTGGAACTCAGTAAAAGGTAAACTTGCAACATGCGAAGGTGTGAATATGCCAAATGACATAGAAATAAAGAGCTTACCAGTGAATAGAAAGCTACAAATACTTGGGGATACTACAAGCGAGAACATCAAGCATGCAGAAGTCAAAGGCAATTAGGAAGGAATATCTTAGAAGGGTAAAGAAAAATTTTACGACATCAAAGTTAAATGGAGGAAATACAATAAGGTGAGTGTTAATACTTGGTGCCTGTAGCGTGCATTACACTGCTGGCATAATTAACTGGACACAAGCCGAATTGACATCCTGGACAGAAAAACAAAGGAAAATTATGACCATCGTAATCGAGCACTGCATCCAAGAAGTGACCGTAGTAAGACTCTACAAGCAAGGTCAGAAGGAGGAAGGACTGCTCCACATCAAGCAATCAGTAGAGAAGAAAGAGGCCTGAAAGAATACATCCAAGAAAGTCAAGAGCCAGCATTGAAAAGTCCTGAGCTGAGATGCACGAAAGCCAAAGAATCAAAAGAGGTATAAGAGTCCAACAGTTTAAAACCGCGAAAGGAGCGGTGGCTAAACAAGCCACTCCATGGGCAGTACTTTAAGAACATTGAAGGGAAGGTTGACAGCAAGAAAACATGGGAGTGGCTCCAGAAGGGGAACTCTAAAGAAGGAAACTGAAGGCCTGATTTTTTTGCTGCTTGGGAGCAAGCATTACGCGGACAAATGCAATAGAACCGCGAATCGAAAAGTCTTCGTGATGACCCAAAGTGCCGTCTCTGCAAAGAGGGTGATGAAACTGTGGAGCCACATCATCTGCTGTTGTAAGAAAATAGCCCAAACTGACTATCTTGAGCGTCACAATAAGGCTAGCAGCAATGGTGCACTGGAACCTTTGCAAAAAGTCTGACCTGCCCTGTAGCAAGACCTGGTACGAGCACAAGCCAGAGAAGACCACAGAAAATGAAGAAGCAAAAATACTGTGGGACTTTAGAATACAAACAGACAGACACCTGGCACACAACACCCCAGACATAACAGGGATAGAGAAAAAACATGTTTGGATCATAGATGTTGCCAATGCCAGTTGACAGCTTTAAGGAGTAAGAGGACAAAGAGCTGGAAAGATCACAAAATACAGGACCTACAAATTGAAGTTGAACGATTGTGGCAGAAAAAAGAACAACAGTAATCCCACTAGTAATTGATTGCTCTAGGAGGAATCCCAAGAAATCTTGAAAAACATCTGGAAAGCCTAAACTTGGACAGAACATCAGTCCACATGCTGCAGAAAGCAGCACTTCTAGGAACTGCACACATTCTACGCAAATACCTCTAATATCCTAGGTCCTTGGGAAGGACTTGATATTCAGAGATGAACTCCAGACACTTGTGCTGTGTTGTTATGTGTATAATAATAACTCCATAAGCACATGGCAAGTTTGATAATTCTCGTAAGCATTTATGTTTAGGATCAAGTTTCTGTGGTGTACAAAGTTGAATAATGTAAAGCATGTGGTCCTCATGACTGTTTCTGTTATTCAAAATAGTTGAGAGTCTGAAAGTTGGATAATGAGAAAGTATGCTCTTAGAGGATATTCCTTTTAGAAAATGTTGGTGTCATATCAAAGAAACAGGTTTCAGCTTCCTGTATCTCAGAGTGCAGAAAATTGTTTATCTATGACCAATTAGTGCCCTGCCAATGACTTAAAGTTCTAACACTTATCCCTTCTAAATTGATGTAATAATTTTACTTGTTTTCATATAAGGTAACCTTAATGAGAAAGTTCAGTTCACCCTCAAATTCATATATTTGTGGAGCTAAAGCATTTTTTAAAAATTATGAAGAGTAGGGCAGATAATATACAAAGACACTATTCAGTGTGTAGGCAGACAGGAATGCTAGTACCAGGCAATTAGCTCTCAAAAGAATGTTCCTTTGGCAGAGGCTGATTTGCTAAAAATGAGAGGAAAAAAATACATTTTAAAAGTTTCTGGCCTGCAGTTCTAAAGTGATAAGAAAAGTTGGCTGTTCAACATAAGCTGCCAGTTGTGTATTCTGGGTGCTCTTGGTTCCTCCTACAGCCATGGCCCTGACTGATGTTTTTTCATAGTACAAAGTAGCTGTTTATTACTATTGACTGTTGAAGCCTGTGCTCTGAAATGCATTCTGTCAATGGAATGTAACTGAACTTGGCATTTTAAAGCTTTGCTGTTGCAGTAGCTTAGTTTTCCTGGGATTTCTATGCGGCAAGACCAGTGCTGAAGCTTCTGGTTCATGTTGAAAATGTTACATAGGAAGACGTACCATGTAAAGGTCAGATTTGACTGGGGTCCTGAGGGCTTTTTAATCATCACCAGCCATGTAACATAACCTTTTTGCCACATGTCAGAGCCTGATGATAATGTTTAGCATTTTGTTTGTTTAAAAATGTACATTTTCTGACAAAACTGTGCTTATATAAATGCCTTGCTTATCGAACATGAGGAAGGACAGTTCATTTGGCATAGCATAAAGTATAGTTGTTTTTTTCTTTAACAATGAATAAGAACAGTGGATCAAATGGCTCTTTAAAATGTCCAGTTTAATTATTTTGGGCTGGGAAAGGGATTCTGTGTGAATGAATGTTCATCTATCATTCTACAATACCAATAATAAAGAACTAGCATTGTTATTCCCATTTGTGTTTCCCAGACAGATGAAACTCTGGGATTTAATTAATGCAGGTAGGATCTTTTAAGAAATCATAATGTCAGTATGTCTTTACATTTTTATTTTTATTATAATTTCCAAGAACTTCTATTGATTTATCTCTGGCATTTCTCTGACAGTATTTCATGCAGCTATTTTATTATAGGAACTCCAGAAAGAAATTGAAACACACACTGACATCTTCCATAGCTTGGATGAAAATGGACAGAAAATCTTGAGGTCTCTGGAAGGTTCTGATGATGCAACCTTGTTGCAGAGACGCCTGGATAACATGAACTTCAGATGGAGTGAACTTCGGAAAAAATCTCTCAATATTAGGTAGGTGAGACAAGCCCTTTTCCTCTATTAAGTGGAAGCACAAAGTCTCTCAAGATTTCTGGGACCTAGGTTTGCTTTGAACTATAAACCTTCCCCTCAGTTTACAGATGTTCTATAGGGAGCAAGTGTATAGGCTTTAGGTTTGCTTTGTGTGGTTCATAGAGAGATTGTTGAGATCATTGAGATTAGATTAATATATTAACAATTAAGAAGATTTATTTATTTGCAGGTTGCTTTTAAAGGAACAAACAAGCAGCACAGGTCACAAGTAGCAGAGTTGATTTGATTTTTAAAAAATTAAAAACTCATGGTTTAAATCACTGGTCAGTAAGAATAGATTTAAATCATGGCATTGGCTGAAGAGCATATAGGTCCGTGGGGGCGAACCTTTGGCACTCCAGATGTTATGGACTACAATTCCCACCAGCCCCTGCCAGCATGGCCAATTGGCCATGCTGGCGAAGGCTGATGTAATCCTGGAATCTGGAACATGGGCTCCCCAAAGATCTTTACCACTGATACTCGTTGTTGCAATCCCACATTAGGGACAGCAGCAGCCTAGGGTGAAGTAAAGAGCTTCACAATCAACTTCCTGACAGCCTCCCCCCATCCTGGAAAACACTGGTCTAGTTGTGTGAAGCAGGATAAGCAGTGGGAAACCTGAAGGAATTTGGGGGGGGGGGGGGCAGGAGTTGTAGATTACTTCCCCCTGTGTCTCCTCTTCATTCTATTTCCTCTTTTTCTCTCCTGGCTGCTCGCACATTCTCACTTTTCCCTGCTCCTTTCTTTCCTTCTGCCCTCCAACCTATCTTTGATCTGCCACCATCTTCAGTTAAAATGTATTTACTTCATTTATATCTTGTTTTTCTCTGCAAAGGGAACCCATAACAACTCATTCCCCTCTCCTTTTATCTTCAGAATAATTCAGTGAGTTAGGTTAGACTGAGAGTACATAATTGGAATACGGTCATTGGGGGGCAGGGTTGAACTGAGGTCTTTCAGATCCTAGCCTGAAATTCTAACCACTGCACCACAATGGCTTTCATTTGGTAACTGCTACTAAATAGTAGCAAACAGCAAGGCCCAGATGAGTCATACGAGTTTCACTGTAGCCAGTTGCCTGGTGATCACTGCAAGTCCTGTTTTCATAATTAAACCTAAATGAAATATGTGAAAAATATTTGTGGCTGAAGAAAGTAGAAAGCTGTCCCTCTTTTGTTCAATAGACAAACAAAAGAAAGGCTTTAAGCTTTCACAGTCTCTTCTCCACATGTCTTGTTACCCACAAACTAAGCAAAATAAAAAAGCATGAGAAAAAAATTGCATGTTGTACACAAAATAAAGGAGAGCTTCTCTACAGTTCAAAATTTTGAAATTGGTTTTGCGATACTGACAGCATTATTCCATAGTAAAAAAATAGTAGCCCTAGGTTATCAAAAGTGGTTTGCTTTACTTTCTTCTATCATCATTAAATATAAAAGCTTACTGCTCTTGCTCTTTACTTTCGAAGCGGTATGTTATAATGAAGTGGCATAGCATATCAAAACATGTAGAGTGGGGAAACAGAGCAAAAAGCTTTTATATTTCTTTTAACAATAACTTTTCTTTTGGCAGTTTCCATTACCGAAGGCGAGGCGCGCTTTTAATGAATTAATGACGTTCGTGGCCCGACCTGATAACGCTGAGGACCGGCGTCATACGGTGATCCTGAAGCTGGGGCAGCGGTATGACGCCCGATTGCTTGACCAGCCCGTGATCGCGGGCCTCCGGCGTAGCCGCCGTGAGGCCTGGGACCGCCCTATTTCTGCGCCAGCCTGCTCCAGCGGCGCGGGAAGAGCGTGTCCCAGGCCCTCGCCAAACTCTTGACCAGAAATTAAGGCAAGTGCGAGATTGAAGGGAGGCGTTCGCGGCCACGCCTGTTCACTCGACAGCGGCTTCGGCGGCCGCTGCTTTCCCCAAAAGAGCTTCAAAGCTCTGAAACGCCGACCCGCTCAACATGGTGGTTGGGCTTTTGAAGCACGGCGGTTGGCTCGCATTCTGTCGCCTCTGGTAGTAATGGTGTGGCCTGGAGATGGGCGTTTACCTACTACCATCTCGGGCGTAAATCCTTTTCCGATAATGAAGTTCTTGACCTTTCTTTCTTTCTTTCTTTCTTTCTTTCTTTCTTTTCTTTCTTTCTTTCTTTCTTTCTTTTAAAGATTTGGAATTATCAGAGAAATTGAACTAGATTCTCCTGTAAGAAGAGCATTGTTTCATTTCACTGTAGTGACAAAGTCACTTGTGACTGAAAACTGCAACACTATTTCACAAGGAAACAATAGTGATCGTGAACTGCTTAGACAAATAACATTTTCAAAATTCTGGATTGAATTCTCTAGCTCCTGTTCAGAACCACTTGTGTTAATGACACACATGATCTGGCTGTATTTAATCACTTATATATTCATTTTTTCTCACAATTTTGTTTGCCAAACCCAATGCAGTTGCCATTGAATAGTAGCAAGCAAAGCCAAATAAAAGACATATTTCTGTCACAGTTTGGTGAAGATAATTGGGAATGTGCTTTATTTTTGGAAAACGTGCCTGAATGTGTCTTCTTTTGGGGTCCGTATAGGGGGGAAATTTGTTCAATCCTGGCCCATTAAAATCAAAAGAAATTTCACCATTAAGTTCCAAGTAAGTAGGACAGCATCCTTTTTCATTAGTATCCACTTTAAAATCAGCATTCTTTTTTGTTGTCTTTAGCCCTACATGACTGTTCAAACTCACTGCATCAATATACTGTCCTTTGGAATACTGATCCCATGTTTGTCAGCTTCCATGTGAACATTAACCCCAGTGAAAGAATAGTAGTGGAGACTAGAACCAATGCAAATGTGACAAAGACATAGGACAATATGATGTCATTCTCATCATCCTTCTGTGTTTGACTATTTGCATAGAGATTTTACCTAAAAATAAATGCTATGTTTTCTAGGTCTCATCTGGAAGCCAGTTCTGACCAATGGAGACGACTACACCTTTCCCTCCAGGAACTTCTAGCATGGCTTCAGCTGAAAGAAGATGAATTAAAACGACAGGCACCTATTGGTGGAGATCTTCCCACAGTACAAAAGCAGAATGATACACACAGGGTATGATATTTCAGAATATGTTTTGCGGTGCTAGATTGTTCTGTTTGTTAGATTTTAAATGTGAATCAAATACTTGATTATACTCAGTTGAAAAATCAATGTTAGCAGTAATTAAAAATACCATTATCAGGGACATGTTGCTGATTTATGTGTAGGATAAGATGATAAGTCGCTAGTAGATGCAACAATAGTTGTCTATGGTGAAGGTGTCCCAGCTACTGCATTTCCAAATTTGGATGCAGTCTCAGGAATGTACATTTTGTCTCTTCTCCCTCTTCTCTCAACTATGAATTTTCCTTTTCTTACCTAACAATGGTTTATTTTTATCCTTCAAATTACACTGAGCATCTTCAATCTAAACTGGCCTGCAAACAAACTTCAAACCCTGGTTTCATATTGTTGCCTGAGGAGGGCAAAGGGAGGTCAAGAGCACAGAAAAATAAGATGCAGACAACCAATTTTTGAGGAATAAATTTTGGCCACAGCTTGTTTATTGATAAGAGAACAGAGGTGCCGCATAGGAGACAGATCTGAACACTGGGCAGCATGCCTGCTGTCCCACAGTGATAACCTTCCCCCAAGCTAGAATGCTGGAGGAAAGCCAGAGCAGCAAGGGAGCCATCTGGGCTTTGGTGTCTGAATAAAATCCTTTTGCTGCCAGGAGGCATGAGCCACCAGCCACCCCATCTGGGCATGAGGTCCCAGGCTTGCTCTACACCAAGACCTCTTATGGAGAGGTCACAAATGGGGAGGGCTGACATACGGGTTCCTTCTCCTTGGAATGAATAAGTCCTCATGTGCAACCCCTCAAAGAGTGAGGGACCCACCTTGCTCTTGCCAAAGCTTCCTAAGCCAACAACTAATCACACAGCACAGATCTATTGCTGTGAAGCCATAGGTTCATGCCACATTCTGATAAATGGATGCTGCCTTTCTGATACAGAGCTGGAATACAAATGAGATGTCAGAGTGGGTGACGCACCTTCCCCCCAGAGATTACACAAAATACACCATGTCCTTACAAGTGCTCCATCTAGCCAGGTCCACTCTGTCAGAGGCCAACGCCTCATGCCATACCCAACACTCCAGTAGCTGTGACCAGAAAATGGCTGTCCCTGGCAGCCAGCTGGTCAGACTCCAGGTCTGTCATTCAGTAAGCCAGCAACATGCTCTTTTCCACAAGCAGATTGTTCTCTCCCAGCTGAATGATCAAGGTGTGAGGTGGTCTGTCCCTAGTGAACGCTCCATCCAGTGTTGACAGCAAGGCACCCCAGCACATCCCCCTCTGTTCCATGCAAAACACAGTCATGCAGTCGGCAAGGCCAAGATTGCTCCCCCAACCAGAAGGTGATGCATACTTGGCAGCCCAGTGAATGATGATGTGGTCCACAATCCAGATAGTCCTGTGATGGCATGAAAGGACTGAAACACAAAAACATTAGCTTTCCACAATGAGGGGCAAAACTATGCACCTTGTGTATGCCAATGAACACCAGCTAACCAATGGTGTTCCTGCCTCTATTCCCCAAGGCAGACCCAGGTTGAGTTGCAGTCATAGCAGAGAATCCTGCCAGTCGCAACAATGAAGCAAAGGAGGATTAAATGAAGGGTGCAAATGTTCTTGAGGCTTGGTTTCAGATTTTAAAAAAAACCCTGACTATAGGAGAAATCCAGGGCGCTATGTCTACACTGGGCTGGTATCATTGTAGATGTGGATTTAAGGGGAAGTGTATCACTCTCCACAGAGCCACCTATCTGCATGGCATGGTGGCTGCCCATTAGAGTATCCACTCCAATGGCGGCCGCGTGGGGAATCCACTATAATGATGGATGGAATGGGGTGGAGATGGAATGCTGTAGTTCACACAAACAAGCAGGAAGTGTTTGCAACCTGGGTTAAAGACAAAAGTTGCTAATTTAGCGATTTTCATTTGACCTGGGTTCTGGCCAATAAAATGGGTCAGAGGCATTTGAGGGGGAGTTCTGCAGGAATTCTTTCCCCAAAACACTTTTAAAAAGAGCTCAACCCAGTTTACTTGGCCTTGATCCCATGGGAGAATGTATATGAGATGTGGCAGTTTACGTGTCGAGGTGCCCAAGATATTGAAGGAAAAGAATAGTTCAAAAATAGGTATATAGGGCTCTGTCCTCATGGATAATTTTATAATATCTCTGAATTAAGTGGTATGCAAAAAGCTTGCCATATGGATTCCTGGAGGTTTGATACGAGTGTGAGTTTATAAAGCCTTTTGGAGGTG
This sequence comes from Sphaerodactylus townsendi, assembly GCF_021028975.2. Taxonomy (NCBI): domain Eukaryota; kingdom Metazoa; phylum Chordata; class Lepidosauria; order Squamata; family Sphaerodactylidae; genus Sphaerodactylus; species Sphaerodactylus townsendi. The sequence goes on from NC_059428.1 coordinate 77,245,622, forward strand.
AGAAATAATATTAAAATGCATGCTATCAGAAATGGTTTCAAAGTCTTTTTTTTTACTTTGTAGGAGTCTTGAACATGTGTCTGTTTTCCATTACATCTCTATAGACCCATGTATCCTGGTCACATCACCTATTTTTCTTGCCTATCAAAGTTAGCAATGTTCAGTTACTTGTAGAAAGCTTTTCACCATGTAGTAGCGCTTTTATGTCATACTATGAATCTGCCTAGTTGCAGACACTTTGGTTCCCTGTAGAACAAAAAGAACAAAAGAGAACCTTCAAATTTAGGTCATTCTTAGTATTCCTCAGATGTCTCTCGGGGAGAGAGGGTGGAAAATAAGACCAGTGTTAAGGCTTCCTTTGACAGATCCTTTATTTGAACTTTCCTGGGGATTTTCTCCCCCTCTCTGATATATTCCCTGAACACAACAGAACTTGTCATGCCCTATGGATTTCCTTTATTGTTGCTTAGTAATAGTGCTAAAATAGACAGTTATTTGGAATTCCAGCAGACTCTGATGATTTCAGTTCATTCTTCTTAAAAAGAATTATATTAGTTGAAAAGTCTCTGGCCTTTTGAGGTTGGAAAAAAATATTCAATTTGTTTATTACATAGATGCATAGGTTAGGAAGAGAGGGGTTGGAAGAGAACTAGCTTTAAACTATAAGCTGGTTTATAGCAAATATATGAAATATAAACCTTGAAATTTGGCACCCATTCACAGGTCTGTAATCCCTACATACTGAATAAACACAAGATATACAGTACAAAGATAATGGTGATGTTTGTCAGTATGGACAAAATATTTGTTTATTCATTACTTCATTTTGCAGAAAAACAAGAGCTTCAGCAGGTTTTAATCAAGTTGCAAAGCATATGATTTTCTCAGCGGAACATGCAATTGCTCTCGAGCAGCAATAGAAAGTTACTCAGTATTCTGCTGTTATGTGACAAAATTTGATTGATCTGCTCTCAGAAGTGAGGAAAACTGTGAAAGCAGTAATGATAGGAAACACTTCACATACCCTATGGGACAATTTTTCGCTATGACAGTTTACTCAGGAACTCATATATAGATTATGTTTACAATGTATTTATTTAAAGACTGTATGTGTATATATAAACATCGGTCCATTCTGCACAACAAACAAGACATTTTTAGGACATTTTTAAAAACCCATTTGTGCTTTTGCTTCCTGCACAGCACAAATAAAACGTTCTTAGGACATTTTAAAAAGAACCTCTTAGCTTTTACATTCCATGGACCAACTTAGTTTTTTTTATTGCACAAAAAAACCCACTCAGTCTGCAGAGTATCCAATGCTTCTTAATGGGAGCTAGACCCATTCACTGAGCACTGTGATTCTCTTACCCATGTGTGCATAGCTATAAAGACAGCACTCTGTAAACAAAAAACAGAGAAAAAAAGACACGTGTGTGGGATGGCCAAGAAAAACACGCTTTATTCATGTACTTTTAAAATGGAAATAGCAATCAGATGAGCTGCAAGCAGAGTAAACCTCTGTGGGAAACCTTCCCCAAATGGTTAAGGCAGGCATGGAGAATCTCAGCAGCACAAAACAGTGGGTGCAAGCTGCTGTGAAAATGAAAGTAAATGCTCTAGCAAGGGAAAGGGGGTGGACTGTGGGAAAAATAAAATATCTCCTGCTTGTTCCTTTTGCACAGTCAAGCAGGAAATATTTAAACACAGCTTGGCCAGAAAAAGTCCTCTTTTAAGCCCCCTCAAAATAGGATGCTTTGAATAGAAAAAAAAAAGATAGCCTGAGGCTGTCTTGGAGGAAAAGGTTTATGGAGCTCCTCCTCAAGATACCTTTTTTAGCGTCCTCGGGATGCCTTATTTGTGTTGTGCAGAATGGGCCATTGTTTGTTCAAAGCTTCATCTGTCCTCAACAACAGATGCTGTAAATCCATGTGCTTCCAAAAGCAGTGTCTCTTTCTCGAAGAAAATTTACAGTTCCTACTTTCTGTGTACATGGAATTGGGATACCACTCAGAATGTGATATTTGGAAGATTATAAAAATGTATCTCGTATGTTGATTCAGGGCTTCTGTAGGTCAGAAGGTCTTCTGGTTCCCATTTTCTGGCTGGAAATTGGCCTGGCAAATATGACATAGTAGAGCAAAGATAGCAGAAAGCTGTTCCTGTACTCTGGGAGGAAGTCAGACAAGCCACTGTGCCACATGAGGCTGGGAGGAAGGTGGTTGGCAGTAACACCAGCAATTGACAGAGATAAGGTGCTTTTAGGATTTCATAGGTGCTGAAGGCAGAAAGTAAGAATGGCTTGGACCAGAACTTGGGAATTGGTCCGGATGTTAGGGAAAGTTATTAATTCAAAATATTTTAGTATTGCTTCTTTTAGTTTCCAGTAGAAGAGATTATTAAGAAGATAGTTGTATATGTAATGTTTCTGCCCTAAACAGAAAGCTTCCTCTTTTGTTACATCTCATCATTCATTTGGAGGTTGTCCGATTTCTTAAATGAATAGATTTAAAGTCACCTAATGAGACTTTCATATGATGCTAGTGTCTGAGATGAGCTAATCAATGTTTGCATTATTAAAATAGTGAGCAGATCTTCATTATAGCCCCAGTGTTTGTGACAAATAGAAGGGCTTAAATGAAGTAGTTTACTTGTTCTTTTGTCAGGTCATATATTATGCATGTTCGATTTCCTCTTTAGTCATCACAAAGTGTGGGAGAAATTCAGGAATTCAATAAAATTAGCCTGAAATCATTGGTTATAACTTAGGCATACATTTGGGCTAATTCTGTTATCAATGATAGCTCACTTTCTTTTGGCATGAATGTGTCAAGACTCTAGTACTATAAATTCTTATGGTAATCTTTTCAAAACAATGCATTGGCATTTCAAGACATCAATATCAGCCACTACAATTGAATTAATATACAATTCTAAAAAAAAGATCCAATACAAAAGCAATATAGCAAGTATTTCCTGTCCATAATGGCACTGAGGAACTTGTAACACTGAATTAATAGTCTTTTGCAGTTCTTGCCCTTATAGTTCCAGATTGAGATGAAAAATCAGCATTAAATCACAGGCTTAATAATAACAGCTGCGTAGGTATAGGATGAATATTAGATAAATGTCCTCCAATTAAAAATACTGAATGATAGGCCGCCTGCACGCCCTCATACCTCGGCCGCAACGGGAGGCCGGGCAGAAGGCATGACAGCTCCCGCGACGGAGTCGAAGTGCTTCGCCTTTTATGCTGGTAAGGCGTTGCCGCGAGCCTGCTCGACGCGCTGCCCTCCGACCCCTGGAGGTCGGAGGACAGTAAGGGCTGCGACGCCGCTTAATGCACGGCGAGGACACCGTAAGTGCGGGCTGAGGGAGAAAGCGCCCCGCCGCACGGGGTTCACACCGCCGCAGGAAGACGATCTCTCAACAACAACCCTTTAAAGGGTTAGTTGTTTAGGGCTGCTTGACGCTTCCCGCGGGAGGAAGAGGCGCCAGGTCGCAGCAGCGGCGCGCTTGTAGGACCGGGCGCCTGGGGGCTTTTGGCTTCCCAGGCCGTCGTAAATGGGCCGTGCAGATACGGCCATAGTGTATCCTAAGGATGTTGTGAAGCCTCTCTTATTTAAGGAGTGTAAAAGGAAGTAGAATCTTTGGCAAACAATTATGTACTTGCTGTTTTACAACACTAGCATAATTTTCACTGCTGATTATATCCTGCTCATCAGATTCAGAGAGGCAGTTTCACAGGTTGTGCTAAAAGGGTAAAATAGGAAAGAAAAAAGACTGACTCTCAGCCCTAAACATAATATTTGGACAGTTGTCCTATTGAGTAAGTATGATTGAGATACATCTTGAGACTTACTTCTTCTTTGTTCGTTGTCCAAGTAGCCACATATATTATATTTCCCACTGATCGCTACAGCACATAGAGATCCAGTTTTATTATGCAGTATTCCATTCCATTCGGTTGTTCATGGGGAAGTTTCTGTTGTACAACGCCCTTAGCCCTGTCGGGATGCTTTCAAAATGTTTTATTACTGCTACGAAAACATTTTATGGTGTTGTATCCAGTCTCCCCCAATTGGGGAAAACAGCATCACTTTCAACGTTATTTAAACTGGGGACCCCAGATTCTTCCTTCAAGGTGGATTTAAAAGGAGAATCTGGGCTCCCTAGTTTAAACAAGTGATGCTGGAATCCACCCCCCAACAGCATCATTTTCAATGGTGTTTAAACTAGGGAGCCCAGATTCTCCTTTTAAATCCACCTCAGAGAATCTGGGGTCCCCAGTTTAAACAACATTAAAAGTGATGCTATTTTGCGGTGGATTCTCCCCCACTCTAAAACTGAATCACTTTCAATGTTTAAACTGAGGACCTCAGATTCTCCCTTTAAATCCATGCCGAAGGGGGTGGACTTAATAATAATAATACTAATAACCTTTATTAGGCATTGAGAGAATAAAAGAAAGAAAGAAAACAAGCATTGGCAGGAAGGGAATGGATTTAAAAAGAGAATCTGGGGAAATTTAGGGGGTGCCTGTTGTCAGGGGTGCAATTATTAAGATAACAGCAGTAAAATTTCAGAGTATCTTCGTGAGACCCTACTGATGATACCACCCAGGTTTGGTGAAGTTTGCTTCAGGGGGTCCAAAGTTATGGCACCTCAAAGTTGTAGCCCCCAGCTCCTATTAGCTCCCATTGGAAATGATGGGGGATGGGGGCACTCCCTTTGGGAGTCCATAACTTTAAACTCCCTAAACCAAACCTCACCAAACCTGGGTGATATTATCAGGAGAATCTCCCAAAAACTTCCTGAAATTTTGGTGCTGCTAGCCTAAAAACTGCACCCCCTGCAGGCCAATAATGGAAAAAACATTGAAAATACAAAATCCCTCACAAACGAACCGGCAATTTTGTCGCCCACCACAAGGAGATGCCCTGAGCAGCTGCCCACTTTGCCCAATGGGAGGAATGCCTCTGCCCCCAGGCAGCTCCATGCAGAGCTGCCTCTGTGGGTCGCAGCAGCCTTGGTGCTGCCTGCACGAGATTGTGTGATTATGAATTATGCCTGTGGAGAGCCGCTTCCTGCCGCTGTGCAGAAACAGCCTAAGTGTTAGCAACAGTGAAGTTATAACCATAAATCACAACAAAGTTATAGCCATGAATTCTAGGAAATCTCTTGCCTCTTAGGCAGCATTAGCTGCCATTCAGTGTAAATCAAGTTAAATCTTATCCCATCCAACTAAACATCAGAATTCTGTGAAGTCTGATACTGGTCACAGAAGAAGGTCTAATAATTAAAAAAAAACCTTTTTCAGAGTACCTTTCAATTTGCAGCATAGCACATTAGCCAAACAAATATACAACATTCCTGCACTTATATTTTATTGTTACTTTTACAATAAACAATAATTCTAATTTATGAGAATTCTAACATAATATCACTATTTTTATTGTTATTAGTTTGTTTATTGCATATAAAACAGGTAGAAATTCAAATTGGGAATATTGTGTACAATGAGAACCACACAAAAAGTAGCATGTCAGTTTCCTTTTATATTGTTTCTTGTCATAGGCTTTTAGGAGGGAACTGAAAACTAAGGAGCCTGTTATCCTGAATGCGCTGGAGACCGTACAAATCTTCCTGGCGGAACATCCTTTGGAGGGACTAGAAAAACTCTACCAGGAGCCTAGAGGTAATTGAATGTTTTGTTGTAACTAAGTATCAATAAAGAAATAAGCAATTACTAAAAGATCTATATATAATTATTGTCAGTGTCAGAGCATCACATGTATTTGCAAGCTATATATGAGTTGGACTAGAGATGGGCACACACACTGTTTACAAGGTACTCTGTAATCCTTTTTTAAATTGTGCCTTTGCATATTTATAAATGCAACCTGAAACGATGTAAAAAAAAATTCAATGACAAGTTTATTGCTGATAGCCAGAGACCATTGCAAACTTAACAGAAGAAATAACAGAAATTAAAAGAAAAAATTGTAAAGACCATACATAAGAATCAACATGACTCCAAGCATTTTAAAAAATGGCATCATGGTTAAATATCCAGTTTTGAAGTTTAATGCCAGCATGAGAGGAATATATACTGTAATATAATAGCATCAAATAATTATGTTAGAACTTAAACTTAAAACCGCTGTATATTTGTATTGTCTGTGATGCTTCCATGTGGTTTGTTTCAATGGTATTTCAGTAATGAATTAAATAGTATAACAAAGGCTACTTCAAAACAGTAGGTGCATGGTTAAGGTTCAATAAAGGCTCAATATATTTATTTATTTATTTATTTATTTATTTATACATACATACATACATACATACATACATACATACATACATACATACCTTTGATTTACTATACCGCCCACCGCCAGAGGGCTCTGGGCAGTGTACAGCCAAAATATATCAACTAAAATACAACATAAAATCATAAAACAATCAGATACCTAAAAACAATTCTAATTAACAGACATTAATTTGAATGTATTTATACAATGAACATTAGATAATGCTATCATTCTGCAATCTGGGCTCTTACAAAGGGTATTTGATAGCTTTCAAGTGTTCTTTTCATTTATGCTCAGTTCTTCCATAGTCTAATAAGTAGCTTCATGTTTAGAGCTGCCTCGAGAAGAAAAGGCCCAGAATGTCAGTCGACTCCTGAGAAAGCAGGCAGATGAAGTAAAAACAGAATGGGATAAGTTGAATCAACAATCTTCTGACTGGCAAAAGAAGATAGATGAGGCCCTTGAAAGACTGCAGGAGCTTCAGGAAGCAATGGATGACCTAGACCTGAAGCTGCGCCAGGCAGAAGCTATCAAGGGGTCGTGGCAACCAGTTGGGGATATGCTGATTGACTCTCTCCAAGATCACCTAGAAAAACTGAAGGTAAAACTGTACTTTCATTCATCAGCTGTGATAAAACTGAGAGTTTTTCCACATTTTCTTTTTCCTATCTCTTCATTTTTAAAATAAGTTCTATGTGTGTTTTGCTCCTTCTAGTGGTTGATATTACACCAGGTTTTATGAAGAGTAAAAAGCTGCTACATAAAACAGTAGGGAAATAAACTAGATTTAATCTTCTGCTATATTGAACCGACCTCTAGAGGGAGTAAAACATGTGGAACATTTACAAAACACCAAAGAAACAGGTGGAATGATGAGGATGAGGAAAAAGCGAATGCAGAAAAGTCCTAAGATATACTTTCCCCCCTTCTATACTGTTTCCCTCCAGGCGTCATGCTACGTTCTATTAATTCTTATACCAAAATTAAGTTCAAGTGAAAAATCAATATTACTAAATTTAAGGAGAAAATATGATACTATCATCATCTACATAACAATTCAGATTTGAGATTTAACTTTGATAAATTCAGTACACGTTCAGACATTTGAATCAAAGAGCTTTGCCAGCTGCTAACAGTATATTAAAGACAGTATGTTCTATTTAATTGAATAATTTTCCATGTAATAATCTTCTTTTCCATATAAAATCATATTCAAAATGGCAATTACCATGGCATGAGCAAAACTATTAGTTCTTCAAGGCGTTCGTATATTATACCCTGCATGGGAAGCTTCCAAAAGATGCCTGTACCATTTGTAAGTTTGCTAATTGTCACAGAGAAAATACCTCTAGTTTTATACTAAATAAATTGTAGCTTTGTCATATGAGGTATAAAAATTGTAACTAATGTTTGGGTTCAAATCCACACTGCAGTGAGTTTATATCAGTCCTATTTGGTGTATGACTATGTTTAAATTGGTTTATAATTTTGTTGGCATTTGAAAGACCTACATATTTTGATTGCTTTGTGATATGCATAATTCTCTGGGAAAACACTTTCCCACACTGAGTGGGGACTCTAGCCAATAGCAAATTGTAGTAGTTCATAGAAAATCAGCTAATGTAGCAAGCTATCTTGATTTTCTATGGTAGTATGCTTATTTCCTTGGTAATATTGCGATTCCTTGCATTCTTTTCCATATTATGTGCATTTGAATCTACAGATACTCTTTATTAAGCTACTTTCTGTGCAGATTGATCTTGGTAGTTCACTGATTTACTGGAAGAATGACTTTTAGTGCTGTCAACTGCTATCTTTTTCAGCATGCATGTCATAAAATACAGTTCTGGTATCTTTACATGAAAGTAGTATAGCCAAATTTGAAAATTCGTTTCACTATTTAAGACTGAAAGAGATTATTTGAGAGACCCATGAGGCAATGTTTTCTACAACAAAACACAAAAGTACAACAAAATAGTTATTTTGAACATTTTCCCCCAATTTCATTTTACCATCTACTGTCAACATTTAACCAATCTGACTTTTTATCCTCTTTTCTTTAATAAGTATCTTACAAGCTGGGACTTGCAACGAACTTGTCGAGATCATCCCTTTTCCCCACTTGCTTCTCTCTTCTTGCCTCATTCTTCTCTCCCATGCATTCTTGCTTTTTCTCTTCCTCCCTCCCTCCACCCTTGTCCCCTAGACTTTCTCTCTCTCTTTCCGTTTCCCTTGAGGACTCTTTTTGAAAACTGCATAGATCAGCCCCTGCCAGCATGGAGTCCATAACATCTGGAATGCCAAAGGTTCGCCACCACGGTCATAGACATTCGCAACCCCAGGCACTGCAAGGGCAAAGAACAGCATCTGCATTCCTGCCCACACTTTCTCTTGAGAAAATGTCTGTGGGAGGAAAGGCAGAACAGAAACCCCTCCTCATCTCTCACAGTGCTTGAATCTGCATCATGTAACTCAGCAGTTTTTAAGATGAGTCTCCAACAGAAAGAACTCTAATTCCCTCATACCATGGCCAAAGGAGTTGTGTTGTTTGCACAAAGAACGACCCCCAGTTAATACCCCCTTCCATTTTTCGTAAGTTTTAGGATTCTTGTTTTGTTTTGTTTCAAACTTAGGGCTTTCATTGTACTACTCTGGTTTCAGTTTGCATAGTTATAAGAAATTGATTTGTCTGCCAAGTGGCTTTTTAATTATTATTCAGTGTTTTGTGGGAATGGATCAGAATGTGTATAAAAATTTGTATTTAATCAAGTGCCTGAACCAAGGATTGATGAATCAAAATGGCTTTGTGTAAGTGACCAGCAAGCCTGCATGTTACCAGCTTGCTAGCAAAAGATGCAGGCAGGTACAGATAACATCTTTAGTATCTTGTAACTACAGGTTACTACGTGACAGAAGACAAATGCATTTTATAACTTTGGTTTTTGGGTTAGAAATGAATGTGATTAGTTAAATTACAAAGTGTTTTTCTATATAGTTAAATGAACACATAAATGATAATGAGAAATTCACATGTATTTGTATTTCACTATAATTCTATTGTTTTAGAATCAGTGTATGTATAACTCTTTTAAATGTTTTAACATTTCAAACTGGGGAATTGTTAGAATCATTTCATGCTGGTAAAGAAAAGTTTTATGATCTAAAAGTATGTAGAGTCAGAACTGCATTGCCTAGGGACATAGCTCTCTCTGGGAGAAACTTAGCAAAACGGGTTTTTCTTGGAGGAGCAAGCTAGTTTTATGGCTGTCCTTTGCATATGCCTAGAGGTAACAGCATGCAGCGTTTGACGTAGAATAAGAGGTTGTCTTACTGTGACCAGGAGACAGATTCTGACCAATGGGATTTGACCATACATGCTTGTAGCACGTGAAAGGAGTATGGGTTAATACGTGAGTAAGGGGATGGATTGTGTGACGTCTGTATTCTGTATCTATAAAGATTGGGGTCTTTCATATGCTGGGCGTGACTTGAGAGCCACCCGAAAGGGGGCGTGTCTCTCACCTGAGAGCACCAGGGCCTCTCCCTCGGGGGAGTTCACCTTCTGTAACCTTCTGTAACTTTCTAAATTCTGCTAAGTAGAAACTGTCTGTTTGTTTCAAATGTCAGATGTCTTTTGCTCTTATTTCTAACTTAGTTTTTCTTAAAACTAACTCAGCTGTGTAGGACCAGAAACGCGGCTCTGGCCCCACAGTTTTATTTTCTACTGCATTCTTAAATTTGTTAGTGTAGACTGCCCTAGAAGCTTCTTCACAAACAATAGGTTATATTTTGCTTAGTGGGTGTAATTCAATGGAATATATATAGGCTAGCACATGCAACATATGAGAAAAGTCTCCTTTCTTTACTCATGTTAATTGTGATCTGATAGCAAACTGTTATCTATCAATTAAATTGAATGCTGCTGATCTAATTGTCTGCATAATTACTTTCAGGATAGTCACTATTCTGGGGCTCATCCTCTGTTGTCTGTTTCTATATACAATAAATAATAACTTTGCTTGCACAGTGTGGTAGTACTTGGGCTTGTGATCCTTAATGTTGTTGTTCTAGGAAACCACACAGTTCTGAGCTGTGAAGTCACACTGGTTCAGAACAAAGGCTGCATAAAATCCAAACATATTAAAAGGACAGAAGTTATTAAACCATCAATCTTGTATATTTCAGAATGAGAAAATTACTTTTCATTAAAGCTTAGTTTTGTAAATTTGAGAAATTTTATTTCAGAGTTTTACATTTCATGTAATATTCCTCCCTGAAGTTTTAATTCTCTCCTGAGCCTGGATGCCAACTGAAAATATATCCACCATTGTATTCTCTTGCCCTCCTCTTTTATCTCTTGCCATGATTTAATTTTCTCTTTCTTGTTGATCATTTCCTTATAGAGTATATTGTCATTCTGCTTCTGTGTTCCTTTGTCACAATATGGGAGATTTTAAAGTTGAGGTTGGGGGACTAAGTCATAAGTAAGTTTTTTTTCCAGGTTTCAAAAAGTTCTTATTACATGGGAGTCTTTTCTAATAAAATCTGTCTTTTTATCTGTTTTTCCACTTCATAAATAACTATGTATACCCATTGTTAAATCTGCTTTCTAATTTTATAAGTCTCTGAAATGGGTTTGTATCCAGTTAGAGATCAAGTCCTTCTGCTTGATGGTGTCATTAGATATCAGGTATGGCTAGACCTCTTTTTTCATCTTGTAAAACTTTAAATCTTATTTTTGGCCTTTTGTAGCTCCAAATAAATTTATTAATACGTGTTTGCCATGCAGTCAAAGTTTTTTCTTGTATATGTATAAGCAACATTTGAAACAAACAATTCAATTTGTGTAAGACATTCATTTTAATATTGGCAATTTTTCCTAACCAGGATAATTTAAGTTTAGACCATCTTTGTAGATCTTACTGTATTTTTCCAGGTTGTTCCATGATTATCTTTAAACAAATTATCATTTTGTCCATTCGTATTGATTCCTAAATATTTAATTTTATGGACAAGAACATCATAACCAGTTATCTTTCCAACATCTATTATTTTTGTTTCATTAGTAATCTTGCAAAAATTGTTTTGTGATGGTTAATTTTATATCCTTCAAAATATACAAATAATTCTATTTGATCCATCAGATATTTTATTGAAAATTGGGGATTATTTATTGTCAATACACCATCTTCTTAACACTTTATCTTGAATTCTTCTTCTTCTTCTATGTTTGAACCCATAATTCTTTAATCTTGTCTGATCTCTATCGCCAGAAGTTCCAAAAACCAAGATAAATAATAATGGAGTTAATGGACATTCCTGCCTCATTCTTTTTTCAATTTGAACTTCTGTTAAAATGGCATTAATTTTCTCATTCTCTGTCTGGTGTATATTCTATGTATCCAGTCTAAAAATCTAGGTCCACATTTCAGATATTCTAATGTTTTAACATAAATGTCCGTTAAATATTGTCAAAAGCTTTTTCTGCATCCAAGAAGGTAAACACTATTTTTCTTTTCTTAGTTTTAACAAATTCCAAAGCATAAATTACAAATAGAACATTATCATGCTTCAACTTATTTTTTAACTAATTTCTTCAGAACACTCTGAAGATGTCCTTGCTTCAGTTTACCAAATACAAATAAATCCCAGTCTTGAAGGCATTCATTTAGTATTGAGATGCTGCTAGTATTAGAGAAATTTAATTCAGTTGCATCATGTCAATTGTAAAATTGAGTTCACATAGAGTTAATGCAGATACTGGTGTCTTCCAGATTGCAACTCTGCCCCTCCCCCGCCTCCAAGTTGCTGTTGATCATAGTGCAATCATAGTGATCATTCCACATTGTCTGTGTCAATGTGGAATTTTCCCATGTGTGTGTTATACTTTTATTTTCAGAATGTTCAGTTTTTGCTGTGGGTTGGGGGGGGGGGTTGCATAGGATATTGTGCTGGAGTCATGGGGCAAATTGTGCTGGAGTCATGGGGGAACCAACTGGTCCCTGCTGGCTTATGTAGTTGCCATCCCTGAAGTCCACTACAAAATTGTACCTAGCTTACCTGTCTATCATTTTAATTGGTTCCCTGTTTTCCTGTGTTGAATTGGTTGTTTCAGTTGGCTATGCTGCCCTTCCTTCCCTTTTTGAATTATAAAGAATAGCTGAAGAATTCAGAATAACTATGATCATGGCTGACAGCAGAGCTTTGAGAATATTGGTTTGGAATATTATTTTTGAGGTTTTTCAAAGTACCCTTACACTGTCTTGTACTTTTCATCAATAAAGAATTCTGCTGTGTTCATCCTTTGTTCATCATTACTGTGCAATGATTTTGTTCACAGAAAGTGTATGCATTAGTGGGACACACCATATATTGCACAGGCACTACTTTTGGCCAGCAGAGATTACGCCACAGCCTCAGCTTCCCACCCATCTTGGGCTTGTCAGGCTGCCAGCTCCCTCACTGTCATCTCAGTTCAGCTGCTCACAAGGGGCATGTTGGGCTGCCAGCTCTCTTGCTGCTGCTTTGACATGTCCACCTATGCTGCACACAGAATTTGAAAATGCCACCCAGGCACAATTCTCAAGAAAGTTTTCTGATACAACGAGGCAAGGATTAGCTTCTTATTTCCAACCTTCTGATTGGCCATTATGGTTCATTCAGTGCTTGTGTGATCTATTGCTGGTATGCTGTAATACTAGTAGGCATTTTTTTAAAAAAAAAAGTTGAATCAATGCTTACTCCACCTCAAGACAAAATGGTGAAGTGGGCGAAGCACTGCAAAATGGCACAGGCATTGCAAAATGGTAAAAAAACCAGGCATTGCAAAATGGTAAAAAAACAAAACTAATGATCACTATGATTGCACCATGATCAACATTCAGAAAAAGAAAGATCAATGGAAAACAGGTTTCAGAAAGAGTGGGGAAACAAAACAAGGAAAAATTAGGACAGCAAAGGACTGCTAATGAAGCTGTGTGGAAATAAGGAAAACAAAACAGTAACAAAGGAAAATGATACTGGAAAACTAAGGCGTCTGAAAGACACCATAAACTCTTTACTTAGCTGTCACAATTTTTGTTCCACTGAAGGCAGAGAAACTTTGAAATTGCCCCATTAAGTCAGAAGGCTGAACAGGATAGCTACTCAAAAGATTGCTTTTGAAATATTATAACTCAGAGTGCTTTAGTTCTGCTTTTTATCCTAATATTAGCTGTCCATATATAACAAAAAGATAAGCTATTCCTTTATATAGGCACACCCCGCTGATTTCATTGCAAGCTCCACATGAAGATACAGGAACAGAATATGGTTCTCCAGCAGTAGTGATCTTTGACCTGAGTTTTTGTTGGCATGCTGAGTGAACTGACTCACTCTCATATAAAGATTTTGTGTCTTTTTTATTGGTTCTCAAAGTTTAACACTGAGCCAAGAGGCTTTAAACAAATCTGTCATATATACTAACTTCTTGGAGGGAAGGGGATGTGGCAATCCTAGACCTAATAATCTATATGTGGAATATTAATTGTCTACTTTTTATTGTTTTTCTAATCTAAATAGATATAGTATAACAATTGCCCCAGCAATCTACACACACACACACACACACACACCCATGATAACACAAGGCAGCCAAGTATGGGTTCAACTACTTTATTTCAGTACTATTTAAATTTATTAAATGGCTGATCCATGACAATTTTAAGGGTAAGGCATCTACCTGGTCTGCCTTCTGGGAAGGTCAACCCTGGCTACATACTCAGCTGCCACTTTGCTGGCCTTGTTTCTCTCCATCTGCACAACCACATATGTTTAGAGATACCAAGCTTCATCCCTCTCCCCTGATATGCCACAAGGCTCTTACCAGGTTCCAGAGATGCCACTCAGCACCATGGGCACTCCTTCACAGCACACCCACAGACACTCTCCTTATCATACCAGATTGTCTCAGGGTGTTTGCCAATACTTTACCTATCTTGAGCAACACACCCTATAGCTGCTGAAGTAGTTGTAGCTCAATCAGTTTACAACCAGAGCTATTTATATGACCTCCTGCCAAAGTTACAGCACAGAGGTGGCAAAAAAAGACTTCATCTCAAGCCACACTGGTGAGACCCCATAAAATTCCTGCTTAGCCCTGCAATAGTTACCAGTTTGTACAATTTTGCAGGGCCTGCCAGGCCTGCCAAGGCCTATAGATGAGGACAGCAATGGGATCTAACTAGCTGGCCTCCCTTTTCCTTCTCTCTTAGCCCTCCCTTCAGTGGGTTTTTGAATTTTAGTTATAGGGGATTATAATTTTATTTCTCCCTCCATTGATGTTTTATTTCTCCCTCCATTGATGTTTAATGGTGTTGAGATATGAAGAGATTTATTTATTATTCTTAGTGTTTAATTGTACTATTTTATTGTTTTTGTCAAATTAATTGTTATAAGCCACCCAGAAGAAAAGAGAAGCTTATCAGTTAAAGAAAGAAAGGAAATCTCATGCCACCCCAGGGAGGTTGGGCAGGCCAATCATAGCAAATAATGCCTGAAGGTGAGAGGGCACTGCTGCTAGGCAGGCAGCAGTCCTCTCCTCACTTTCCCATTTTGACACTGCACTGCTAGGCACCCCAAGGGTTGGCTGAGGTGGTAGGGATGCCACTGTCTTGGTCCATCATAGGTAAGTCTGGCAACAGGTCTCCCATGCAAGCATTAACCAGGGTTGAGTCTCCTTAGTGTCCGCAATCTGACTTGATCAGGGCCATCCAGGTCAGGGCACATACCTTACCTTTATTACCTCTCCTAATGGCTTTGTGTGGATTGTAGAATTATAGAGTTGGGAGGGGCCATACAGGCCATGTTGTCCACCCCCTACTTAATGAAAGATCAGATGTTGAAAAGCATATAGCTGTGTGTATTTCTGAAATTTCACCAGTCCATTTCAGGAACAAAAGACAAAAGATTTCCACCTAACAGCTTTTCATCTCTCTATTTATGTTGCTGTGGGTAGTGGGCTCACGTCCCAGAACTGGGAAACTTTGAATTTATGTTGGTTGTGGTGGGTTTTTGGGGCTGTGTGGCCGTGGTCTTGTGGATCTTGTTCCTAACGTTTCGCCTGTATCTGTGGCTGGCATCTTCAGAGGTGTATCATAGAGTGAAGTCTGTTACACACTGTGTCCAGTGAATTTATGTCTGTTACACACTGCGTCCAGTGAATTTATCATAGATGTATGAAGCAACATTACTTTTCTGGAAAATATTAATAGTTGTTAGCAGTCTAGATTGATAGCATTTGAAAACTGCAGTACACCTGCAGTTTCAGATTTCATAGCAAGAAAATTTGAAAGACTCCTATCAGTAGATATGAAAAAAAATATGAAGGTCATGAGATTAGCTCAAATAAAGAAAAAAATTTTTTTTACTATAGAACTGTTTTTCCCCCTTGGTTGTTGTTTACTACCAAATTTCTAAAGGTCTGTATCAAGGATTTGTATATGATCAAATAGTAGGACAGAAGTAGGACTGCCTTAATATACTTATATTAATGGATCCCTTCTGACATGGCACCACATTTGAAAGAATGTACAGTCATCTGTTAGAAATAAATTACTTGTACCCTTCAGTTCATAATAGATTTACCAAAACAAATGAACCATTTATGCTCTCACACTAATTATTTATGCATGTATGGATTCAAACATTATACTTCATGAGTACATTACTCACAAGTATATGCATGTATTCTATACATGACCAAATAGTGTTAGCTATTGACCATAAGTGAAATCATTCAGAGCGTTCAAGAGGAAAAAAGAAATCTATTGAGAAAAAAGGATATCTACATTTTAAATGCCAAACAGTCATTTATATCACATTGATGAAAGAGCACATTCACAAGTAAACTTGGGGTATGCATGACATTCATTTTCTGAGTGTAGTCACTCTGGAAAGCTTCAGAGAAGGCATTTCAACTTGAACTTTCAATTTCAAGATTGGAGCACCAGGCAAAAGCAGGGACCCTCCTTTTTATTAACACTGTGAAATCTCCAGCTCTTTACAGGGAGAAACAAAGACAAAACTTTGATCTACCCTGTTTCAATCAACTTGACACAGATTCACTTTCCATAAGTTGGAAAGAAGTCCTTTAATATGTAAAACAGGGAATTTACAATTGAAAACCTCAAATTCTGTTGTGCAAATGGGCAGTGTTTAAACGTGTTATATGCTTAGACTAAAAGTAGGAAACAAATGCTGACATTCATTCAAAACAATCTTTTTTTCAGCCATTTATGTCGCATATAATTGAAAGTTTACAAAGCAGCTTATGAAAATTAACCAAATAAAATTGGCAAAATTTACAAAAAAATATAGCTTAAAATCAGCAGTAATATTAAAATACTAGTGTCAGCAGTAATGCTAAAATCATTCAACACCACAGGTAATGTTAGATTATCCAACTTGCCCAAACAATCAAAATAAAACATAAAATGCAATAATGGTGGTAACAACAACAACAAACTCCAATTTTAAAAAAAATACTGTCCAATTAATGGAAATTGCTGAAAAGTGAGATTGTGAGGGCACAATTTCAAACAGTTCCAATGAGGAGGAAAAATGGGAGGTGTCTAAGGAAACCAGGAGGGCTGGCTAAAGAACTTTCAACTGACCTAAGATTTAAAAAGGACATGTACAAGGAGATGTGTAGGGAGAAAGTCAGAAAAGCTAATACTCACAATGAACTGAGGCTTGCCAGAGAGGTTAAAAACAAAAAAGGGGGCTTTTTGGTTATGTCCGTAGCAAAAGGAATAAAAAAGATAGGATGGAGTCACTGCATGGAGACGATGGCAATATGCTAACAGGGGATGGAGAAAAGGCAGAACTACTCAACACCTTATTTGTGGGTAGATGTGTGGCCCTTCACGCTCGGTTCAACTTTCCATAATAAGACCCTAACACAATTTTTGAGTGAATAAGAAAAACTGGCCATAGCCAAAGAACTTTATTAACAGAAAGCATAGGAAATCAGATGGCGCAGCATGGGGGGTGATCCAAGCCTCTGGGGAGCACAAGTGCTGTCCCCCAGGGCAAACTGATTCCTCAGCCCAGCTGCTGGAGGAATAAACCAAGTGAAAGATTGGAGTGAGACAAAGTTCAGACCGGTGAAGTGCCCATGACTGGAGGCGCAAGCTTCTTAGCCCCCAACGGGGCATCCCTACAGTGACCTTGCCCCACCCCTACATCTTAAGGAGGTGCGCTAAACAGGGAAGCTCCCCCAGCTCCCCATTCCAGCAGATCATCCCCCATGCACAACCCACCAATGGCTATGACAACAACAACATTTTAAACATTCACAACATAACAGGGATTGGGTGGGTGGGAAAAGCCTCATCGTCCCTGCCCCAGCCCCATTCAAAAACGACATGCTCTCATGCCATGCAAGAGCACGTCAGCCAATAGTAGCCCATCCTCCCTGCCCTCACTGAGCAAGCTGGCTACCTCCCGGCCCACTGCACACGCGCCGACCTGGTGTGACAAGCTTGGTAGATGAAGGGAATGCTGTGGACATAACATACCTTTATTTTAGCAAAGCTTTTAACAAGGTGCTCCATAGTATTCTCTCAAGTAAGCTAGTGAAATGTGGACTAGATAATGCTATTAATTAGATGGATGTGTAATTGGTTGACTGACCGAACTCAAAGGGTGCTCATCAATGGCTCATCTTCATCCTGGAGAGAAGTGACTAGTGGGGAGCCACATGGTTCTGTACTGGGCCCAGTGCTGTTCAATATTTTTTATCAGCAACTTGTATGATGGAATAGAAGGCATGCTAATCAAATTTGCAGATGACACCAAAATAGGAGGGGTGAGGACAGAGCGAGAATTCAAAATGACCTGGACAGATTAGAGAGCTGGGCCAAAACAAACAAAATGGATTTCAACAGAGATAAATGTAAGATACTACACATAGGCAGAAAAAATGAAATGTTCAGATATAGGATGGGTGACACCTGGCTTGACAACACTACATTATTATTATTATTACTATTATTTATTAAATTTGATATACCGTCCTATCCCAACATGCAAAAGGGATCTGGGATTCTTAGTCGACCACAAACTGAACATGAGTCAGCAGTGTGATGTGGCAGCCAAGAAAACCAATGCAATTTTGGGTTGTATCAATAGGAGTATAGTGTCTAGATTGAGGGATGTAATTATATCTCTCTATTCTGCATTGGTTAGACCTCACCTGGAATACTGTGTGCAGTTCTGGGCTCCACAATTCAGGAAGGATATTGACAAACTGGAACAGGTCCAGAGAACGACAACCAAAATGGTAAAAGGTCTGGAGTCCATGCTCTATGAGGAGAGACTTAGGGAGCTGGGCAGTGGTGGGATTCAAATAATTTAACAACCGTTTCCAGTTGTGGGATTCAAAAAATTTAACAACTGGTTCTTTACAAGCATCATTTTAAGAACCAGTTCTGCCGAAGTGGTGTGAACCTGCTGAATTCAACCACTGGAGCTGGGTATGTTTAATTTGGTGAAGAGAAGGTTAAGAGGTGACCTGATAGCCATGTTTAGATATTTGAAAGGATGTCATGTTGATGAGGGAGCAAGCTTGTTTTCTGCTGCTCCAGAGACTGGGACCAGGAGACCAGGAGTAATGGGTTCAAGGTGAAGGAAAAGAGATTCCACCTAAACATCAGGAAAAACTTCCTGACCATCAGGGCTGTTCGACAATGGAATGCACTACCTAGGAGTGTGGTGGGGTCTACTTCTTTGGAGGTTTTTAAACAGAGGCTGTATGGCCATCTGTCATGAGTGCTTTGATCATGTGTTCCTGCATTGCAGGGGGTTGGACTTGATGTCCCTTGGGGTCTCTTCCAACTCTATGATTCTGCAATTTTATAAAGGGACAAGAAAGTGAATATCATCGACAGTAGCAGTACCTGGTTATATCAAGGTCATTGAAAAAGAACATGAGAAGGTGACTAAATACTACAAACTGGAACAGGTCCAGAGAACGACAACCAAAATGGTAAAAGGTCTGGAGTCCATGCTCTATGGGGGTTGGACTTGATGTCCCTTCGGGTCTCTTCCAACTCTATGATTCTGCAATTTTATAAAGGGACAAGAAAGTGAATATCATCGACAATAGCAGTACCTGGTTATATCAAGGTCATTGAAAAAGAACATGAGAAGGTGACTAAATACTACAATTTGAAAATTGAGATACAGCGACTGTATCACAAACCAGCTGAGGTCGTCCCAGTGGTAATCAGCACTCTGGGTGCCATTCCAAAAACACTAGGGCAGCACTTAAAATCTTCAAATTGATAAAATCAACATCAGTCAGATTCAGAAGGCAGCCCTGCTGGGATCCTCCAAGCGATGAACTCACTCAGGCTGATTATCATTTATCGTCCTAGGATCCCAGGGGCAGGACTTTCAAGGCTTCCTCCAGATGTTCAGGAACTACAATTCCATCAGCCTCTGTCAGCATGGCCAATTGGCCATGCTGGTAGGGGCTGATGGGAATTGTAGTTCCTGAACATCTGGAGAGCCGCAGGTTCCCTACCCCTGTCCTAGACCTATGAATGAGGCTCAAATTGTAATGAAAGGCCAACAACCAGCTAAAGAACTAGCAACTGTGGTATTAAACAAAATTAAATAACAACAACAACAACAACAATTAACTCCTGTACAAGAATACTGTCCAATTAAAATTCCAATCAGCTGTCGTTATCTAGTGTATTAGCTGTTGTTGTTCCCAAATAGTAAATCTGTGCTTGTAAGACTCATGACCAAATTAATTTCCGCCTTAACTCACTCTCTTGAAACCTGCCTCATAAGGATTTTCAGTTTACCGTATATACTTGCATATAAGTTGAATTTTTCAGCACATTTTTGTGCTGAAAAAGCCCCCCTCAACTTATACGCGAGTGAGGTGTATTTTTTAAAAAATATTTTAGGGTTTTTACTTTGTCAGCCGCCAGAGGGCACAGTTTTTAGGCTAGCAGTGCCAAAATTTCAGGGATTTTTCAGGAGATTCTCCTGATGATACCACCCAAGTTTGGTAAAGTTTGGTTCAGGGGGTCCAAAGTTATGGACCCCCAAAGGGGGTGCCCCATCTTCCATTGTTTCCAATGGGAGCTAATAGGAGATGGGGCTAAATTTTGAGGGTCCATAACTTTAAACCCCTTGAACCAAACTTCATCAATCCTGGGTGGTATCATCAGGATAATCTCTTGCTGATACCAGCCAGGTTTGGTGATGTTTGGTTTAGGGGGTCCAAAGTTATGGACCCCCAAAGGGGGTTCCCCATCCCCTATTGTTTCCAATGGGAGCTAATAGTAGATGGGGCTATCCTTTTGAGGGTCCATAACTTTGGACCCCCTCAACCAAACTTCACCAAACCTGGGTGGTATCATCAGGAGGGTCTCCTAAAGATACTCTGAAATGTTGGTACTGCTAACATAAATATTCCTCCCCTGACCAAAAATCCAGTTTTGAAGGATTTTAACTCTTGTGTTTTAGCTTGGTTGCTGGTTGAGCTAAGGCTTTTGTACTTTTAAAGTTATTATTGAGACCATATTGTTTTTGTTGACCCTCTTTTCCACTTACAGAGCTAGTTTACTGTTTTTCTTTGAAATAAATATTCAAAAACATTTAACCTACTGATGCCTCAATTAATGTAATTTTATTGGTATCTATTTTTATTTTTGAAATTTACCAGTAGCTGCTGCATTTCCCACTCTCGACTTATACACGAGTCAATAAGTTTTCCTAGTTTTTTGTGGTAAAATTAGGTGCCTCGACTTATATGCAGGTCGACTTGTACACGAGTATATACGGGTAATTATCATACATATCAGAAGTGAGCAGTGGCTCACTGAAGCTCATACTGACATTAACGTTAAATCAGTCTTACAACTCTACACATTTCGCCTGTTTTTTAGCATTTCCATTGTGCAAAATAACCATCATTTTCTTAAGTGCACAAAAACTAATAAAGATTTTTCAAAATACATAACTGAACTGCAGAGAAAAAAATGTTATCAGACTGTATTGAAGGAACAATTTGATTTTAATATTATGAAAAACAATACTTTCTAAGAAAGAACTAGCTATTCAATACAGGCTACTTTCCAAAGTATAATTTCAAATGCCACAAATAGGGGTAGGTCTACGATTTCATTAATTGAAGTGGGAAAATTGCTACAATGAGACTTGACTGAATAATTTAGAATAAATATCTGGATGTTGAATATGACTTGTTATCAAGTTGATGCATATGAGGCTAGGGGAAAAGTGGGACTAAGCAACTGAAAATGTGAATTGAGTAGTTACTATTATTTGTTGCAACAGGAGTAATTTATTTCGTAAGAGAAACTCCCTGAAGCTGGAGAAGCACACAATGAGCATATTCTTATTGAAATAATATTATTTACTACTTATTTTTCAGAACTAACCAAGGGCTTGGCCATTTATTTACAAATCTGAAATGGGCTCATGAATGAAGATCAAATTCTTTCATTGGAACTGATGAGTTCCCAGTTCTGTTTGGTGCACTGGGAACTTAATATGTATGTTCAAAAAGTTGATTTAATGGGGCTCTGTCAGTGAAATCAACTAAGATGTAAGACATGAAGCATAATGAACTGACTCTAGTCTTGCACCCACAGGTACAGTTGTTTAAGTGAAGCACAGTCACAAAAAAAGGTGAGGATCTTATAACTTAGTTAGCTATCCTATCTATATTTCCAATCAATGCCAACAATGTATTTGCAAGGCAGATATGCTCAGATACCATTGGAGCAGCAAATTTGCATTTGCGGGAGTGAACTGGAAGATCTTCCTCACTATGTTATGAACTGCCTCTTGTATGATGAGTCAAGGTCCAAGTTCCTTTTTAGTCTTGCATTCAGGTACCAGATGCACTCTGTCGCAGATAAAATAAATCTCCTTCTCTCAGACTCGGATGGGTTTGGAATAGTTGAAAGGAATTAGGGGAATATGGGATATAGTCACCTGAGTGACTACATTCTTGGAGTAGAATGTTCTGATGAACAGAGCTGAGCAACCCACACTTAGCTCTGGTAGAAGAAGAAAGAACAACACATTGTAGGACAAGAGAAGTGTCTATTGAACACTGGCTACTGGGAGAGAAGGCTTCTTATAGGAAAAAGGAACCCTCAGGGTTATACAAAGTGACTCTTAACTGCCTAGCTGGTTTCAGTGCTGCAAAAAGGAGTTCTGCCTTTCTGGGAAAGACTAGAGACAGACATTAATAGTTGAGGCATTAGCTTGATGGTTCAAGCTTGGGAATGCCTGATGGTGGGAGGAATCTGATGAAATTACAGTTTCTAGATCAGTGACAATGTAAAAGAGGTGGTCGTTAGAGAGAGATTAGTCAGAGGAAGAAGTATTAGGTTAACACAACACGAGCAGGAACACTTGGGGCAAATATATTAACAAGACCTTTGTCTTCGTTGGGTAGATAGTTCAGGGCTGGAGATGGGAAGTGACAGCTTCCAAGGCAGAGACATTAAATCTCTTAATACCTTTAGGAAGGGTATGGCAGCTATTTGCAAGGCAGATGTAGGCGAGAGCAAGTCCAGACAGGATTTTACTATGTCCTTGTGGGAAAACTAGTCAATTCAGAGAATGGGCTCTCCATTTTGGAAATGCACTGCTAGGCACCCCAAGGGTTGGCAGGATGGGTGAAGAAACTGTTCTTAAAACAGAGCCCCCACCACCACCATGAGTTTGTGTGGTAACATTGCAGGCCATGACAGTTTGGTTAAAACAGAACAGGTTAAAGCTGAATCCATCAAAGAGGGAGATCCTGTGGCTGGGTGTGTTCCTGGAGTCCTCACTTTCTATGAAGTCCCAGGTTGCATACATGGCCAATGAGGCCTTTTTTCATCTCCATCAGGCTAGGTAATTGGCCCCCTTCCTGTCTCACTTGGACCGAGCCATAGTGATCCATGCAATGGTCACATCCAGGTTATATAACTGTAACTCACTCTATGCTGACCTTTCCTTAGGTCTTCCTCCCCTTTTATCCCTCGGCCCTGTCTTCTCCCACCTGGGTAGGGCCAGTTGCCAAGCCCCTGCTGGTTTTCAGGCCATCCATCTGGCACTGCCAGTCTGTGAATTGGTCTCCTGTCTCGAGGACCCACTCACATTTTTAAGGGCTGGTTGGGAGCTGGTGGGGCCATGGCATTGGGCTGCACATCAGCTGTGAGGCCTGTGCTAGCCCATCTGACTGCTTTCTTAGGTAGGCCTCTTTCTCCCACATCTCTTGGCCACTTCAGGCCACCCTCACTCCGGCTAAAGATTGGTCAGTTGGTGTCATCTGCTATGGCTTGGGCAACAGGCTCTGCCATTGCCGTATTTCTGAGCTGTCCACTGCCACCATTTCCTGCATTGATAGTGAGTTGGAGGCATCTGGAGAATCTCCCAGGTCGGGGATTCATTGGCAGCATGGTGGGGCCATCCACTGACCAGCTGGGGTTCGGGATGAGTGCTGGTGGTGGGAGCCAATCCCAGACAGACCATGTGTTGAAATATTTTTCTAATACTCACTGGGAAACACATGCAATGGCAACAAGTGCAGTTCTGGAGTCCAACTGAAAGATTGTGGATGCATGAGAAAGTATAGTCAAAGACCAATCACAAATGGGAGAAATACACAAGAGGCATAACACATTGTAAACAAGTTGCAAGAACTAGATATTGTATTCATGTTGATCACCATGAAAGTCAAGCTGTCCAAGAAAAAGAATTGGATTTGAACACGTGTGCAGACCTCTGTCAGTCATTAGTAGACCACTTACATGCTTTGACGTTTGATTTCAAAAGATATGACCTATCATAAGATATTGTGCCTTGAAGAAGCCAAGTCCTGCAAGTGGATTGGGAAAAAACAACATGCAAATGATGACAGCACATCAGAAACAGCACTGAATCTTTTCACCTATCTTACTACACTGTAATTGATACACTTGAAGCTCATATGAGAAGTAGTGAAGTTACAAAGAAGTAGCAAGTAGATTTTCTTTTCTGAATGATATGGAATTATCACAATGTCCTCAGTAGCTAGTTCACTCATTCCCTGTCGAGCTAAACATGAGTTTTTGTGAAGAACCACAGCAGCCTTACTGTTAAATGCATGCAAAGTTTAATGAAATAAGAAATATGAAATGCAGTCACATTGATCTTCATGACGCAATATTAAAGACAGAATACAATTTGTATTTTCAGGTGTAGAGATTGCACTATGTATTTTTCTAGCATTTATGATTACTAACTGCTCCATAGAATGCTCTTTTTCTTAGCTGAAAAGAATAGAACACCCTCAGAGAACAATGTGTCAGGACAGAAAGGATTCATTTTCCCTACTGTCTAGGGAAGCAGACATGCTCCACTGAGTCAGCTTCAATGAATTTATCCAGACTATGCAATCAGAAAATCTTCAAATAATTTATTAGTTTTAGCGTACTTTTGTGTCTTGTGTCATTTTGAAAAATAAAATTTTATTTTACCGTTTGGTATTCTTTTTATTTATATATGGGGGGCACCATAATCTTTTCCATGCTTAGGATCTCTGGAACTCTTAATTCATCCTTGATCCCTTTCAAAATTTACAGCAAAACAAAACAGTGACATGGAGATCATGTCTCCTCATATATTGATGCATTATTTAGTGGACATGTTGCAACTGACCACATGTACTATCTTGCCTGGCAGATTCAGAGGAAAGACAAGCAATTTATAGACATCTAGGAAGGAGTTCCATGCTGTTGATTTAGGGCAGTCTTCCCTCTGAGACCATGACTGACTGATAGCGTGTGAATCAAAACATGTGCTTTAACCCTACCTAGAGGCATCTGCTGCTATTGGTGCATAAGAGAGGGGAGCAAAAGGCGTTCTTTATTGTTGACTCCAGTAAACAGGAGCAAGAACATGATATAACAGTCTTGCAAGGGTTGAAATTGCAGTTGAAGCATAGCTCCATACAAAGACTGGTGTGCTGTAGAACTGTACTAGCCAAGAGTCCCTGAATCCAGACATTTGGATGACAGGATGACTGATAAATGTGGATGCCTGATGGATAAGTGTGTGCTCTGCCCACTGACAGGAATACTCCAGCTGTTGTAGAGTCAGGCGCTGATCTGATAAATTCTTGGTAGGATTACATAAGAACATAAGAACAAGCCAGCTGGATCAGACCAAAGTCCATCTAGTCCAGCTCTCTGCTACTCGCAGTGGCCCACCAGGTGCCTTTGGGAGCTCACATGTAGGATGTGAACGCAATGGCCTTCTGCGGCTGTTGCTCCCGATCACCTGGTCTGTTAAGGCATTTGCAATCTCAGATCAAGGAGGATCAAGATTGGTAGCCATAAATCGACTTCTCCTCCATAAATCTGTCCAAGCCCCTTTTAAAGCTATCCAGGTTAGTGGCCATCACCACCTCCTGTGGCAGCATATTCCAAACACCAATCACACGTTGCGTGAAAAAGTGTTTCCTTTTATTAGTCCTAATTCTTCCCCCCAGCATTTTCAATGAATGCCCCCTGGTTCTAGTATTGTGAGAAAGAGAGAAAAATTTCTCTCTGTCAACATTTTCTACCCCATGCATAATTTTGTAGACTTCAATCATATCCCCCCTCAGCCGCCTCCTCTCCAAACTAAAGAGTCCCAAACGCTGCAGCCTCTCCTCATAGGGAAGGTGCCTAACCAGTCCCTCAATCACATCCTTGTTGCCCCTTTGTCTGCACTTTTTTTTCCTTATCTCCCTCAATATCCTTTTTGAAGATGCGGCGACCAGAACTGGACACAGTACTCCATGCAAGAATGCAGTAACGCGACTTCACTTAAGCTTTTATATAAGGGCAGCAATAGACAATGCAATCTTTGCAGTTTTATTATCAATTCCTTTCCTAATGATCCCCAGCATAGAGTTTGCCTTTTTTACAGCTGCCATGCATTGAGTTGACATTCCCATGGAACTATCAACTAAGACGCCTAAATCCCTTTCCTGGTCTGTGACTGATAGCACTGACCCCTGTAGCGTGTATTGTACTTCCTACTAAAATATAGCCCCATGGTAGTGTGAGAGGGGAGTGTTAATTTTTGCTTGTTTTATATGATTTTGTTCTGTGTTAATGTTTAATATATCAGAAAGAAAAGCTGTAATCTGTATCATATATCCATTCTTATTCTACTCTGTTGCTCTTTTGTATTTGGTCAACTAAAGAGGTCTGCATCTATTTTTCATAGAAATAAAAATTAAAAAGTACACAGAGCTTCGTCTAGTAAAAAACTCATTTCACCTTTGCAAACATAACTAGAAAATGAAATCTGTAGCTGTTCAAGTAAAAGAAAATTAATATAGAAAATCAAATTATTCAATATCTTCTTAAGTCCATAAGCCAAGCCTGGTATTATTTCTGAATATATTGCCTTGAATTGCTATAATCAGTTTAAAAGGATGCTGAAAAATTGTTCCACAATGTATATAGTTTCTTGGAGTGTTCTCTGAAGTTGTCTAATTTTAACTGGTTTCTTCCTCAATAATGTTCTGTTTTTTAAAAAGAAAAGCCTGTGCCACAGTTGGCGTGCGTGCGTGCGTGCGTGCGTGCGTGAGAGAGAGAGAGAGAGAGAGAGAGAGAGAAGCAGTTTTAGATTTATTATTTATTTATTTATTTATTGTATTTGTATACCGCCCTCCCCGAAGGCTCAGGGCGGTTTCCAACAAAATAAAAATTTAAAACATCATATATATAAGTTAATTAAAATACATAAAATACATAAAATATTAAACTAGAGATGGCTTCAGCTATTCTATTCCCCCTTTTATGAACCTGCTATCGAGGCCAAATGTTTGCTTTCTTATCTGCTGTTGATATCATCCCGCTGGCTAAAACGCCTGGCTGAACAGGTCCGTTTTGCAGGTGTCCCTGGGCGTGAAATTTTGTAAACTCAAGCAGGGCCCTTTGATCTCACCTGGAAGCCTGTTCCACCAGGTAGGCCAGAGCCGTAAAAGCCCTGGCCTCTTTGTAGAGGCCAGTACTCGATCGCCTTTGGGGCCAGGGATTACCAGCAGGTCCGCTTCTGATGAACGGAGGGGCCCGTGAAGGGCTTATATAGGGAGAGACGGTCCCTTAGATAGTGCAGGGCCAAGGCCGCGAACAATGGCTTTAAAGCGTCAAAACCAAAACTTTTAAACATGAATCCCGGTACTGGGATCGCAGCCAGTGTAGTTGGTATAGGACCGAGTAATCCGTCTCCTCGCCGCTGTTATCTCCGGAAAGGAGTCTGGCTGCCGATTCTGTACGAGTTTCAGTTTCCGGATCATGGCCAAAGGTAAGCCCGCGTAGAGCGAGTTACAGTAGTCTAATCTAGAGGTGACCGTGGCATGGATCACAGTGGCCAGATCAGAACGGGAGAGATACGGGGCCAGTTGCCGTGCCTGCTGCAGATGGTAAAAAGCTGCCTGGGCTGTCTGGGTGACCTGGACCACCAATGATAGAGATGGATCCAGAGTCACCCCCAGGCTCTTGGCGGACGAAGTTAGTTTTAACGTCTCGCCAAGAAGGGTAGGCAGGCCAAAGGCCACCGGACACTCCCCCCCGGACACTCCCCCCAGTGATCCTCTTGAATTAATGACCTCCAAAACACCCTATCATTGACAGTCTTACTTAAGTCCTGCAAGCTGAGGATTGCGGCTTCTTTGACTGATCCAATCCATTTCATGTTAGTTCTTCTTTTCTCACTGCCTTCAGATTTCCTAGCATTATTGTCTTTTTCATGACTCTTGTCCTCTTATAATGTGAAGTAAGTATGATAGCCATGGTTTAGTCATTTCAGCTTCTAAGGAGAGATCAGGCTTCATTTTATCTAAATGCTACATTTGATTTTTGGGTGGTCCATGATATCTATAAAACTCCTCCAACATTACAATTCAAATGAATCAAATTTCTTCCTGTTAGTTTTCTTCAACTTTTACACCCATACATAGCAAGGGGAAATACTCTGGCATGAATTATTTTGATCTTTGTTATTAGTGGCACATCCTTAATGTAAGAATGTTTTCTAGCTCCTTCACAGGTGCCCTTCCTGCCCTTCCCAGTCTCAGTCTACAGGAAGTGTGCCATGCACTGGGTGCACACCGGTGTGAGCGGAAAATCACCCTTCACTCCCCCCCCCCACCGCTCCCCCCACTTACCTTAGTTTAAAAGCTGCCTGGTGGAAACTACCTTAGTTTAAAAGCAGCCTTTAAAAGCAGCCTGGTGGGAACTACACTTCCCAGAAGACTTTGCGAGCCCCACTCCCTGCAGGTTCCCAATAGGCTGCTTTAAAAAACTGCTTTTAAACTAAGGTAGTTCCCACCAGGCTGCTTTTAAACTAAGTGGAGAGGCGTGGGGGGAAGGGGGAGGCGTCATTTTACCTCAGGTGCCATTTCCCTCCCCCACACCTCTGCTGACATTTCTGCCAATTAGAAACCATTCAATTTCTCCATTTTCTATCCAAACAGCACAACCTGTCTAGGATACAGGTTATGCTTCAAAACAATCAAATGTGGTGCACCCAATTTCTTTTAAACCAACCATAATTTTTCATGACCCATGCAGTCAAAAGCTTTTCTGTAAACTGTTAATGTTACTGTAAACTGTGCTGTAAGGTTAACTTGAGTCCCACTTAAAACAATATAATTGAATTAAGAGGATGAGCCTATTCCCATAGCTATTATGTTACAGCCCCTCCAGACACTGTAATCTTTTCTATTCCATTTCTATCCTCTTTCAATTTTGATCCTTCAGCATATTCTATGAGCCGTATCTGCACAGTAACACCAGTTGCTATCTCTAACCCTATTAGCAGTCGAGTAAAACAGAGAGTAACACTAGGCTCCCCTGCAACAAGATGTAACCATGTAGTGGAGGAAGCAGGAACATACTGAGATGCTGGTTTGTGAACATTGTAGGTTTTAACTGTTTGTTAGACAGTATTTCACCTGCAGCTCAGTTTCATGTGTTTTCTTACACAGGTTTATCGGACTGAAATTGCACCTCTTAAAGAGAATGTGAACAGTGTTAATGACCAAGCCCATCAGTTTACCCCATCCGAGATCCAGCTTTCTCCATATATGCTGAAACGCTTAGAAGACTTGAACACTAGGTGGAAACTCCTACAGGTAATGTTGCATAACTTATTTTAAGTATGAAATGTATTGTTGATGGTTGTGCTGGGATTGTTGCTTAGATTTTTGCTATTCTTCTAAGGAAAAGAAATAGGCAAGTAGAAAATAAAGATCTGGTCACTTGTTTTAAAAATAGTAAAGAACTTGTTTTCATGTTTTTATATGAGAGGCTTCTCTCCGAATGTGTCTCTCATCTGGCCTTTCATTTGGCCCTCGTGAGCTTCTCTGGCCTCAGAATGGGTGGGAGCAGCTAAAGAAGCTCAGCACTGTCCCCTGGCTGCAAGGTTCTTGGCTCTGTGGAACCTCCAGCCCTACTCCTCCTTGTCCTTTGCTCATGTCAGTATTTGAAGGGAGATTGTTCCACCTCCTTTTCCCCCAGCCATCAGGCTTCATTTTCCAAAAACTCCACCCAAGCCCTCCCAGCTTTGCCTCCTCTAAGCCTGTTACCTTCAGGCTTCCATTTCTATCCCATGATATTTTCTCACATGTTCCCCACCACCAGCACTCTGCTGGCCTTGTGTTGGAGGAGAAGAGAGAAAGATATGGTGTCCCATTACTCACAGGCTTCTGCTAGAACTCTTTTCTCCCCAGCATCTGTGCTATGTATCTCCCCTTTCCACCTCCTCCAAGCAGCCACCTTCTCTACCTCCTGGGGATCCAGGTTCTGCCAGTAGCTGCAGAACAGAGCAATGCAGTACTGGGCTGGAGTGCCTGGAGAAGCCCAGGTTGAGAGAGACAACTGGATTATGCCAGTGTAGTCTGAGGCTTGGCTCAGCCTGAGTGAAGCTTTAAACTGGAGACTTTGTGCCTGTAGTTGAAACTCAACCCAGATAAGCTGAGCTGAGCCTTGAACTGAGAGCTGGGTCTGACCAGCCCCAGCTTTACACTGCTGACTCCACCCCTCAAGGTTCCCTGCCAAAGGTCAGGTGGAGCTTGAGGGAAAGCCAGTAGTATAAAGCTGGAGCCAGTCAGACTCACTGCTCAGTTGGATGCTGGACTCAGCTTGCCTGGGTCAAGCTTTTAACTGCAGGGTCAAAACCTGCCATTGAAATACACTGCCAGCCAAGCCTAGTGCAGAACAGGTGCGCCTGGCTTCTGAACTACAAGTGGAGTTTGGGGATGGGGGTGAGCTAGTGTACATGCCCTGGGTGCCATTTTAGACAGCAATGCTCCTGAGCACAGCATGCAGTACCACAATTACACCTGGAAGAGATCACAGTATGGCCAGCAAGTTCCATTGAGAGTGGGGCACCAGAAGTCCAGGAGGCATGGGATGGTAGAAGTATTTTTTTAAATGGTATCAAAATGTTTCATATAAGAAACAGTGAATCTGTTCTCATACATGTAAATTCAATTAATCTATCTGAAGTAGTCCTTACCTGATGGTTTTAAAATGGCAGGCTTGTAAAAGAAATTTAGTTAAAATTATCCTTTTAATAAAATAAATATCTACAAAATCTGTGTAATGCTTTGTTCAAGCTGAAATCCTCAGCATATACAACTGCTTGGATCATGGGTGCTTGCACATCTTGCTGTCATTTTCATTTACATCCTTTTTATTTTCTAATATAATTATTAAAAGAATTGTATGCATAAGCAGGTGCTATATACACACACGGTTTCTGACATCATCCAATAGCAAATTGCTGCATGAGATCATCAGCGACGGCTCTAGTTATCTACAGAGAGAAGGAAACTGGTGGCTACTGTGCCGGTACTTCAATGTGACTGGAGCAACTGTCTTAGATAATGTAGTATAATTTGGGGGGTATGATCGCCCTTGCTGTCAAAATCTTTTGATTTGCAATGTCTTTCCCTTGAACTTGTTTTACTGCATGTGGAACACTGACCATAGATTTTTTACTTTTACCACTCAAGTCTGTTCTTCGTTAAACAATTCCTAGCAACATTAATTTTAAACACTACCCTTTACAATAGCTTAATGATTCATTTCATAGTGCATCTATTAAGATTACATCTATGTAATCGAATCCAAAATTACAAAGCTTTATATTAACTGCGGTCACTGGCAGAGTTTGATCAAGCTATTAAGTTTGTGAAAAGGTAGTTTTGTTTTTAAAGGATAATGAAAAATAACAAAAAGTAGTTTAAACAGACCTTAAGAACCTGACAACCTTGGAACCACAAGAGAGATCTTTACTTACAGGACTGGATCCAGTGAGTTGGCAGAGCACATTTTTCCCTTTCTTCTTCCCTAAATACATTGTCATTCAACCCAGTGTTCCTGTCTAAGGATTAAGAAAAACTCAAAAAAGAATATGCATCTGACTTGCAAAAGATCTCCTTTCCGTTGGACAACCGCAGTAGTGATGCAAATGACACAGGTGCCAAATACTTGGACTCGTTTATGAAACAGCACTCTAGGAGCAAAATCTGAGCTTTAACCTCTTTTTTCTGTATTTTATTTTAGTTTCCCTCTATCTAGTTAAGTGGACTCGTGTATGTAATACTGTGATATTGTTATGCCAATAAAGGTTCTCCTTTTACTTGAAAAACTCCAGCAAAATGTACTACAGGACAGAATGCTGCAATGACAATAAGTAATCAAGTAGTCAAGGTGTGCCTTTACAGCAAATGGGGCTCCCAGTCACTCTTCATTTCCTCCTTACTGTCCTTACCAAACAATCCAGGGGGTGGTAGGCTAAGCAAAGTCTGTGTTACCTTTCTTTGACTCATCACTGCTTGCAAACATCTCCCTATAGAGGCAGAGGGCTATTTAAAGCAGGCCCATCCACATCAGTACATTAGTTTATTGAGAAGGGAACCTTTTCAGGGCTCCCTCTGAGCCTTTAATTGGTCAGTAAATTAATAAAAATCCACTGAGCAGTCTTGTCTATCTTTCTTCTGTCCCAGGAAGGAGGGAGGCGAAAAAAGGACAAATGACAGCCCGTCCCAAATGGAAAAATGTTCTGGCTACTAAAACCCCAATAAAGGTCTCCACCACCAACAGCCCTTCAGAATCAGACTTAATAACCTAAATAATAGATCTGTGATTTAAATAATAGAAGTAGCACCTGTAGCTTTAAGAAACGAATGCCTAATGAAATCACATAAGACTGCATTCTAAGATCATGGTGGCCATTTTTGGCTGTGTGGGGCAACAGCAATATTGCCAGCCTTAGTTTTTGACATTCAAAGGTAAGAAAGGTTGGAGTGGATTGGGAGACCAAAACGACACAGGGAAGGGTCCCTTTACTACTGTGTGTTCTAATGGAGGGAGAACTCACTTGACCCTGGCTAGGCCCAACAACATGCACTCCACAATTTGTGTGAAGAGGCATTCTGATGGTCATTCTGTTTTAATATTTCTGAATCAAGGGGCCTTTCCCCACTTACGGTTTGCGGCTTGCTACTGTCAGTACGAGGGATTTCTGCTGCGGGGTCGTGTTCCCCACTGCCCCGCGAAGGTGCTGTTTCTTCAGTGTCAGAAATGACACGCACTGAGGGGACGTGAGAGCGCAGAGTCGGGGCGGCTGCATTGTCGCCACCCAGACTCGTGGGGAGCGCCATTGGACCACGCGCTATTTGGGGACAGTAGCGCGCAGCAAACGATAAGTGGGGAAAGGGCCATGATCTGAAGGAACAAATGACTTGCTCTTCCAAAACAAGAGGCAGATATTTATGTTAGTAAGAGAGGAATGTCTAGAGAGAAGGATTCATACAAGACTGTAGTAAAATAGTAAAATCTTCTTGCCTCAGAATGAATTATACCTTAGTGTGAGAATAAAAATGTTGTCCTTTAGCCTTTTCCCTGGTTCTGAAAAGTTGATGAATGGTGATGAACTGTTGTTTCTCCAGTAACTCAGTTGTTCAAGGCTATTGTGGTATGGTGGTTAAAGTACTGGACTAGAAACTTAGAAACCCCAAATCCTGTCTCTGCCATAGAAATTTGCTGGGGGACCTTGAGCTAGAAAAATACCCAGTTAAGTTCTGCTACAATCAGCTCAGAGACCAGGATTGTTTCACCCTCCAAGTCTAGAGTTACTTTTAGTTGGACGAGTGCCTCAAGGAAGAGTAAAAGGAGGAGATTCCTCTTCACCTAATTTCCCCACTCTGCTCTTCCATTTACCTATTTCCAGCTGCCTTCAAACAAGCCTGGCCCTTCCTACTTGGCTGCTCCTGTGCACATCCTTTAAATGCTTCCCCAAGGAAGGTCCAACTTTGGGCTCAGCCAGTCATCCCTCCCCAATCCAACCCTGGGGAGTGACAAGCCTCTGGACTAATGAACACTTGACTTAGAGTAGTGAGTTCACTAGCCCTTCCCCACATACTTCTTTAAATAGCTGGCTGCCCTTGTGACTTCCTCTAAGACTGTCAGTGCAGACAGTTTTTCCTAATTCTTTATCAAAGTTCCGCTCTGTTCCAGGGTCATTTTTGGTAAGAACTTGGGTAGATAGGCTTCTGCTGCTGAGTTTGCTGCTGAGAGCTAACTGGGTTCCTTCAAGTTGGTTGACTCCTGAAAAGATTTTGGGGGCTTTTAAAAAAGTGTTTCAACATTAGTGCTATAGCAGCATAGCAGCCTCATGCATCTGAATAGTGGATATATAGCAGTTCAGTGCTATATCACCAGCATTCAAATGCATTGATTGCTATGGAGCTATAGCACTAAACTTAAAACATTTTTAAAAGCTGAAAAAGAATATGCTGCTTAAAAAAGATGGTGGGGGGAAGGGGGAGGAGCAGAGAATGTGGCTTTGTTTAAAATGGCCAGAGTGCTTCAAAGCACTTTAGAGAGAATTTTTTAACGGTTTGATATCAACTGTATGAAACGACTGTATCACTTTAGTCAGAATTGGGCCAACAATGGATAACATCCAGTTCAAAATAGTAATCTGAAAGGGGCCTATGTGTCATCAGTTTGAGCATAGTCAGAAGCCAGAGTGATACCAGCAGTGTGTACAAGATACCTTGGTCAACCCTCTTCTACCACTTAGCCTCAGTGACTCCTCCCGCCACGGCCCACAGAGACTGTAAATAGGTCATTGATCTTCCTATTTAACTGCAAAGTTCTTCCTCCTGCTTAATCTAAAGAATTTGTTCCAGATGCTTTCTCCTTCTTCTGATCTTGCTGCCTGTATGCATAAGGAGTGGAAGCAGCTGCTAGTCTGCTGCAGAAAAAAAATGATGAGTGTTGTGGCATTCTTAAAGAATTTATTATGTCTTGAACATTCATGGGCAAGAGCCCATTTTGTCAGATACAGAACAATCTGACATTCATCTGATAAAATAGTTGTGACCCACAAAAGCTTACCAAAACACTAAAGAATGTATTCTTAGAAATATTTATGATCAACAACTGTACAGTCTGTAGCCATTTTGGGATGATGTTTTAATGAACTTTAGCACTGCAGATTCCTCGTTGGAAACACAAGTGATGTGAGCAGCAGCAGGGTGCAGACAACAGGCCCATAAAACTGCTAGATTTTGAATTCACCATATTACTGTTGTCACACACAATTTTTCCAATATCATTCCAGGTAATTTTCTGTTTAAATACCCTGACTATTAAAAGAAAAAATGGGTTGATCTGCATTGTACTTATAATGTTTAAAATAAAATTATTTTATTTCTATACTTGTACATTTTGAAATGCTATGTGAGAATCAATATGATGTAATGATTAGTGTCAGTCTAGGATCTTGGAGACCCAGAAGCTTGCTGGGAGACCTTGGTCCAGTCACACACACTTAGTGAGGCCTGAATGAAGTAAATAAATATGTATTAGAAGCAGCATTTTGGTTACATGCAAATGTGTTAGAAGAAGACAATTCTTGCTTTAAAGGTTTTAGCCTAGGGAACATATTCTATATTTAAGGTAAATGCTGCATTATCTTGTAGCTCCACCCCATCCTTTTAGCACAGTGACATATTGAAGGAGGAGGAAGAAGAGGAGTTTGTTTTTATAGTCCACTTTTCTCTACCTTTAAGGAATCTCAGAGCGGCTTATAATCATCTTTCCTTCCCTTCCCCAAAGCCTGTGAGGTAGGTGGGGCTGAGAGAGTTGACAGAATTGTGACTAACAAAAGGTTGCCCAGCAAGTTCATGTGGAGGAGTCAGGAATCAAACTCAGTTCCAGATTAGAATCCACCACTCTAAACCACTATACTACTTTGGCTCTCATAAGAGCCTGTTTCCCATTACCTCTGGAAAAAGTGGTGGGTGAAAAATAAAAAAATAAGGTCTTGCCTAGTTACACGCATTTCTTACCATAGAATTCCTGGCAATTTCTAATTAGCATCTGTGGCTGGCATCTTCAGAGGATCATCTTCAGATGATCCTCTGAAGATGCCAGCCACAGATGCAGGCGAAACGTCAGGAGAGAATGCTGCTAGAACACGGCCATACAGCCCGGAAACCACACAGCACCCAAGTGATTCCGGCCGTGAAAGCCTTCGACAATACAATTTCTAAAGCTACTCAGAGGTGACAACAGGTAGCTCTAGGAATCACCAGAAACTCTATGGTAGGAACTTTTTGTAAGTAGGTATGGCCTTATTTTTATTTTTACTGTTCCATCCGCTCACCCTTCTTCCTGGTTGCCAGGCACAGCCTGGTTGCCAGGCATTTATCTTATTCAGTATTTTGGAAAAGACTGTTGGAGGATCAGACTATACAAATACAAGAATTTTAACCGTTTCAAATAATGAGAATATCAGTTTATTGACTATAATTATTTTTCTATCACTAAGGCCCCTTCCGCACACGCAAAATAATGCGTTTTCAAACCACTTTCACAACTGTTTGCAAGTGGATTTTGCTATTCCGCACAGCTTCAAAGAGCACTGAAAGCAGTTTGAAAGTGCATTATTCTGCATGTGTGGAATGAGCCTAAGAAATGCAATAAACGGGCCTTGAATCAAATGAGGCTTAACATAAAGCATAAAACTGGTATATATTTAGTCCTGCCTTTTGTGAGAAATTTAAATTAGTCTGTCTTTCAGTCCATTTTGGCTGCATAATTCTTTTTATAAATCCCCTAGGACAATATCAGGTAGACTGCTTTTGCTTACATAATCAAGTAGAACTGTTTTCTGAGAGTTTTAAATCAGCTTGGTGTTCATCACAGATATTTTATTTAGCTTGACTTCAGCAGCAGTCAATCATGGCGACCGCCTCTCCCCATACAGCCCCTCTAGACCTCTCCACTTGTCAGGGGGAAATCTATTAGAGGTTCCCAACCCTAGACAGGTTTGGCTGGCTGCTACTAGGGCCAGGGCCTTTTCGGCCCTGGCCCCTACCTGGTGGAATGAGCTCCCAACTGAGATCAGGGCCCTGTGGGACACTGGTGAGTTCCACAGGGCCTGTAAGACCGAGCTCTTCCACCAGGCTTTTATATCTTGTCAGCCGCCTGGTTGGGACATTGTGACCTCCCTTGGGTGCCTATTATTATGGGGGTTTTATCACCATCTTTTATCGTTTTGGTGTTTGCTGCTATAGTTTTAAACAATGTGGTTGTTGTATTGTTTTAATTGTTTTATATGATGTTTGCTGCCCTGAACCCTATTGGGAAGGATGGGATAGAAATAAATAAATAAATAAATAAATAAATAAATAAATAAATAAATAAATAAATAAATAAATATTTATTTATTTATTTTAAAACATTGAGTATGTCTGTAACATTTGCTGTGGCAAACTTCATAAAATTATGCATTCAGGAGGCTAGGAAATGAAGCAATAGAGTTTATCGTTGACCCTATGTAGTTCTCGTATAAAAATGGCTGCTGCTGTGTTTCTCCAGCACTTTTTCCGCAGTATAACAATTCAGAATACCTAGATTGCTATTCATCAGTATCATTACAATACCATGAAGAGTTGATTAAGGAGATAGTTTGTGTTTATGCCATTGTCCAGATAATACCGGATTTAGTCCTATCTGATTCATTTGGATCTGATGGGCTATTGTTAGCTGGACTGCAGGCAGGATGGGAGCACCAATTCTCACAACTTCTGCCATTTCTTTTTATAGTAATTTTAATGTGTTGTGTGACAGCTTCATTTACAAAATAAGAAATGTGACAGAACTAGAAATATATATATATTTAATCAGTGACTGCTCCCCACCCCCAGTTGTAGTGCTGCACACTCTTACCTCATGATATATCTGGCTCTGTTTTTCCTGGCCTCAGAGTAGATATTTCAGGCTCACTATCCACTTTATCTTGCTGATAAAAATCCTCTTTTAGTTATTATGTTGTTTTCCACATGGGGACAGGCTTGTATAATTTTCACATTACTGCTACAACTTTTAATACAGTGGCAACAAGGCTTTCACACTGCAGATTCCCATGGTAGTAATTTATTTTATTTTAAAATCATCAATCAACTGGTGCTATATCAATATATTGTTATATATGTCATACTCTCTGCATCACCAGCTTTCGTTTTTAAAAAGCTTATTCCCTTTCCACCTTTTTCTTTATATTGCCATAATGAGAGGAACCGGAAATTTACTTTTAAAAAGGCGAAGAATTCAGGAAATCTGATCTACGTAATGGTATTCAAGGTGTTTCAATATAACGCTATTCAATTGTGAACTGAAAAAAAAAGGCCCAGTAACAGGAAGATTAAATGACTGCCCTGTTGGTGAGACTGGAAAAATCGCACACACCTGGCAGCCATTTCAGACTTTGCTGGGATTTTAAAAAATTCTTTAGAGCAAAGCAAGTTTGGAAAGATTTGGGAAATGCTGATGCATGAATGCACCACAATCCTGTGTGGAAGCTATGTGGAAAAAAAACCCACTTCACACCAGCATTGAACTCAAGGCAACTTATCCTATGCCTGTCTGCTTCACAGTGAGGTTTTCCCACAGTTTTTTGTTCATGCAAGGATTTTCCTCCTGTAAAGTATTCCTAGCTGGGTTGATCTGCCATTTTACCCACCTCCTGCTTCCTCGTTGTTTCCATGCAACCTCTATTTGAGGAGGTTGCCTGTAACTTTTTTTCTGCCATCCTTGGTCTAGCATTAGTTTGCTAGACCATGTCAATTTCCTATCAATTTTACCAGGTTTATCTCTCCAGCAATAGACCTTCAGCATGAATTACAAAATATTGAAAGAAAGTCCTTCTGAAATTGTGGCCTGATGAGTGGAAAGTATTGCTGTGGTGTAGGCAGAGGAAGGTGGGGAAGAGCAGAAAAACCTGAATAAAGCTAAATGCATGGTGATCTCCTTGCTTTCCTGGCAAAGTAAGAGGAAATAATCCTCTGAATATGCCAGCCACAGATGCAGGTGAAATATCAGGAGAAAATGCTACTAAAACGTGACCATACAGCCTGGAAACCACGCAACACCCTAGGAAAAGTAACATTTTCAGAGCTTTCTGTAGCTGTGTGGATTCTCTGATCTGAAGGGAAAATGTGTGTGTAACCGAGAATAAAACCTGAAGGGAATGTACTTTCAATGTGAAAGGGACCACAAGTGCATAAATGTACTATGTCTCTAAGTTTTTAATAGGAGGAAGGGTATCTTAAGAGAGTTATTTCAGGAAGATATTTATTATATGTAGACAAGTGGAAACCCACAGAGACTTGCTGGAGGCATATTATTTCCCCCTCCTCCACTATTTCTTCTGTCCCTTCCCTGAAAGCCCTAGTTTTTCCTACTTCCTTCTCTCCTTCCCACCAACAGCCAACCTTCCTTTATATAGTCCCTAGTCTTCACTTTTTCCTTTCCCCCCTCCCTGACAGCCTCTACCTCAGAAAGTTATGGCACAGTGTGTGATGCCAACCACTGAGCCATATCCACTTGCATGGTAGGGAATCCTCAAGGACTTATTGGGGGGGGGGGGCACCTCACTTTCTCCTGCATCCCACTTCCTACATATTTCTTCTCTCCCTCCTCCTGGCAACATTCATATCCTCTACCCTTTTCCTGCCTCATTCTCTCATTCTCAATCATTCACAAATCTATCTTTTATCTGCCTCCCATCTTCAGCTATATTTTGTACTTATTTAATTCATGTATACCTCATCTTTCTCCATAGTAGGGACAATAGCTTACATTAGTTTCCTCTCCTCTTTTTTATCTGTATGTCAACTCTGTAAGTTATGTTAGCCTGAAACTGTAGTAGTAGAAGTAGAAGAGTTGGCTTTTATATCTCACTTTGCTCTACCTTTAGGGAGTCTCATACCAGTTTATAATTCCCCTTCCCCTCTCTAGTCCACTGTCATGCGGAGGAGTAGGGAATCAAACTCAGTTCTCAAGATTAGCTTGCACCACTCTTAACCACTACACCACCCAGGCTTTCAGTAAGCGCCAACAGATAGATGGGGAATTTGAACCTAGATTGCTTCTAACTTCTCCACCACACTAACTGTTGAACAGTAGCATGCAGCTAGGTCTAATGCTGTCATGTAAATTAGGCAGTCTCAAGTCATCCAGAGGTTGCTGCCATGCCTAGGGTTGCTAACCTTCTCCCATTATTACATCTGAATTCCAGAAAAATGAGATTTGCCTCTCCCCCACAGGAGAAAATGAGTGTTTTGGGGGATTAACTGTTTCATTATATTTGGCTGAGGCTTCTCCCCTCTTCAAACTCCTCCCGCTTCAAACTCCACCCCAAAGTCTCCAAGAATTTCCTCACCTGGAGCTGGCAGCCCTTGACAAGCCTGAAATACTGACTGAAGTAGTGACCAGTAATACTGATGATTTATTTTGAGTTAGTGCAACAATGAAATTACATGATTTATATCCTTATTTTCTATGAATCCATAAAGGAAGCCATGGTCCTCAGTTAGCAAAACTTGACCAAGGCTGTTAACAATAGGATGTTTTACAGATCATTAATTCATAGGGTTGGCATAGGTCAGAAGCCACTTGCCAGCATTTAATATACCCACACAGATCTTTTTCCTAAGATACTTTGTCATTTACCAGTAGAAAAGTCAGTGTGCTTAATGAATGTCTGTATAATCATGGAAGCCTTGATTTATTTATGATACCATTTTGTACCATACATTTCTTGCAAGGATTCTATAAATCCTATTAAAAACCTCCCAGATTATGCAGTTTCTTACACATGTGTTTGAGAAATACTCAGATGCAGCCAGGTGAACTTCCATAATTTTAATTATATCTGTATCAGATGAACAGCAGAAATATACAAGGGGTTTAGGAGAGATTTAATTTTAGATAGCAGCTTAATTAACAGCATTTGAAAAAACTAGTGCAACTTTAATTAAATGTCGTTGCATTAATTTAGTCATTTAATTGAAAACGGCTTGGGTTGGTCCCTTCAATTTATCACTCTTGCTATTTGAAGGAAGACCTTTTCACTGACAGAACATAACCAAAATTTCTGTTTTTTACTGTTTTATTTTCTGTCAGCTACATTATACATTTCATACTAGTGAGATCATATAAATGTATACAATAAAGTGTTTGTCAACTAGCAAATCACATGTTGGTAAAACAACTTGATACGAAGGAGGATT
This sequence comes from Sphaerodactylus townsendi, assembly GCF_021028975.2. Taxonomy (NCBI): domain Eukaryota; kingdom Metazoa; phylum Chordata; class Lepidosauria; order Squamata; family Sphaerodactylidae; genus Sphaerodactylus; species Sphaerodactylus townsendi. The sequence goes on from NC_059428.1 coordinate 77,286,593, forward strand.
CTTATCTTCTTTTGTACCTAGCCACTCTGCCAGCATGTCATTTGCAGGTTTACACTTTATTTTATAAGTAAGTTTCATCAATTCAAGCAACACCTGGCAACAGTCCCTCTAATTTATAACTGTATTTAGATGGAAGAATTTACTATTTTTGCTTGTATATAATTTCCCTATGTACCAGTCATTTTTGGTGGTATATGCCGGTGGGGGGCAAGCAGAGTGGGGCGGAGCCCCATCTCCAGGTAGGGGGGCGGAGTTCTGCCCTGCACACAAGGAGAACCGGAGACAATTTGCTTCAGACATGTAATGGGGAATGTTTGAACCCATGAACCCCTCCCTTACCTACGTCCCTAGGAGCTCATAAAGGTAGTTTGGTTAGTGGATGGGAAAGTCAGAAGGATACAAGAAAAGGGGAGAGGTTATAGGGGCTTTCAGGGAAAGTAAAGAGGAAATAGTGAAGGAAGCTGAAATGAGATGCCTCTCACAAGTGCTTGTACATCTGGTTGTTAATAACTAAACTTCTTTCATGTGTTTACTTCTGAGAGCAATCATAGTAGTTCTTTAAATAATGTTTGGACTATGCTGAATAATTAATACTCACTTAGCAGATCCTGTGCATTTAGCAAACTTCCTGCTGCTCTATTAGTATGACTGAAAGCTATAAAGAAGTTGGCAATCATGTAGCATAACTGATCCAGGATTCAAGTCCAAGCATAATAATCCCACAAAGGATCAATGTTCAACAAATGTGGTATTTTATTTTAAAACACTTAAATTCAGGAAATGATGGCTACAATAAAACCAGCCCTTTTGGCATCATAGCTTAGAATGCTAGAAGTATTGATTTTATTTTTAACAGTACTGCAGATAAAAATGACTGATTATAATTCGTGAGGTACACTAAATTCACAAGAATGAAGTATATCTGTAATGCACAGTTAGTGATGCTGAACTGATATAGAATAAGTGACAGAAAGATCAACTGTTCTTGAGATGGAGTAGCGAATGGACTTTTTTTATACCCTCAACATTCTCTATGTTAAACCTTTTGTTCCTTCATGTAGGAATCCAAATAAATGTTTATGGCATCCCTGTACTTATAATAGATATTTGAATACTTTTCTTATTTGCAGTGTGTGTAAAGTTTTCTCTGGATCCACGGTTCCCATCAGCTCTGCCAATTGGCCATGCTGGCAGGGGTGGATAGGAATCACAGTCAGGAGGGCCATAGGTTGAAGACCCCTGCTCTAGATAGATGAAATATTTATTTCAAATATCTTTCCAATAGATTAGTATGGATTGTGGTACTTCCATGACATTAAAATTAAATGTTTTATTTGTCTCTCTTCTTATGGGTGTCAGAGTTGTTTTCTATTTCTGCAGTACTCACGTGAAATATAAAATGTGCTTATTTCAGAATAATGCAGATAATGTTGCCTAAGACACAACACATGAAGTGGAATGCTGCAATGTACAGATGAAACTATTATTGCCAGAAGTAATGAAAAGAAGTCAGTTAATCTTTTTATACTAAGTCAAAATATTTGTCAGTTTCAGTGATTATGAGTTATAAATGTTTTGATTTAATTTTGACATGCAGCTTTAAAAAGTTTTAGATATGTAGCCCCACCCAAAGAGGTAGGCAAATCAGTCCTACCTGGGGCGCTTGCCCTGGCAGTGGGGTGGATCCACAAGTGGACAGCTGCTGCTGCTGCTGCTGCTGCTGCTGCTGCTGCTGCTGCTGCTTCTTCTTCTTCTTCTTCTTCTTCTTCTTCTTCTTCTTCTTCTTCTTCTTCTTCTTCTTCTTCTTCTTCTTCTTCTTCTTCTTCGTTCTATAATAGTTTAACCTTGGCTAGCTAATATATATGTCAAGAAAAATTAGGAAAAAGTACCCTGGAATAGGGGCAGAATGCACTTTTGTTTTCAATATAGAGTAAGCATATACGATTTCACATGTTGGAGATTACAGGGCTTCCAGATCAGAGGGTAGTATTTCCAGGCCAAACTGAGTCCCAGCATCTCTCAAAATTAAGCATCCGAATCATCCTATTGTTGTGTAGACAAATGTGATTTGAGGGAGGGGGGTATCGACAAGAGCACCCTGAAAAATAAAATAAAACAATAGTAAATGTTTTATTGCTGCAGCAAAAAAAAAAAGGGGGGGGGAGGATAGGAATTATAGAAAGTCACTGACTTCCATAGTATGAGAACCAATAATCTATATTACCATGGTAGACTAATTCATAAAAAGTGTATAAATAGCCTGCATACCTCAGAGCACAGAAGAGTAGTAGGCTTTCCACCTAAGAGTTTGACTTGTTCTCCTAGAAGACTATCCACTCATGGTATTCTCTTATGTTGATCTGCTGGAAGAAAATTCCAAAGATACCATGAAGAACTTTACCCTCAGTAATTTTTCTGCAAGTAGATCTACTAACAAAAAAGGTTCTCAGCAAGCTATGTAAAGCCGTGCACATTTTTGCTTTATTTACATTTGTATCATATCTGTTGTTCAAATAATGAGTATAATTTATAATGTGTGTTGCAGTAACAAAGAAACCTGTATGAACATAGCAGAGAACGGGTCCACAACCTCTCCACAGTAAAGTAGGGCATTTTTCATCTACATGAGGCAAGTTGGTTCTGGGGTTGGCCTTAGCTGATGGTCAAAGGGTGGTGGCACAATGGCACCATTTATTGGGGGGCCCATTTGGGAACTGGTTGGGGGTAGAGTGGTTGGAGGTGCACAAAGCTGGGATGAGAGGGTAGTCCTGGGAAAGCGGATGTGTAATCCTGAGTGGGAGACAGGAGAGTGGTTCACTAGCATTCCCCTTTTGAGTGGGAGATAGAGTCCCATCCCACCTGCCAGCTACTGTGATCTGAGGTGGTGTCTAATCTGCCAGTTTAGTATCTGAGGTCAGGGGAGTAACTAATCGGAGGGCAAGTGCCTGGGTGGGGAGGAAGAGGGGGGCCTTGGGGGACATATTCCAGTGCTGACAGGCAGGGGGTGCTATGAAGTAGGGGTGCAGAGAGATAGATTGCATAGAAGAAGTCCTAGATGTTTGTATGCCATCACGTCTTCTACTCTGCTCCTCAGCCTTGGGAGAGCAGGGGTGGTTATTGTCCAGCCCACTGGTCTGGTGCTGCTGTTTATGAATGCAAGGTCAGCCGAAAATAAATCTGTCCTCATCCGGGTCTTGATCGTGGATGAGGAAGCTGACCTGGTATGCGTCACAGAGACCTTGGTGGGTGAGCTGGGGAGGCAGTGGTTACCCCCTGTGCTGTTGTGTGTAGCACCAGCCGAGGATAATGGGGCAGGGTGGGAGAGTGGCTTTAACTTTGACTATGGTCATAGACTAGCAATATGAAAATGTTGCATAGAAACAATGTGAAAAGGTCAAACAGCCAGTGATAAAAACAAATGAATAACCAGCAGCAATAAAAGGAATAAAAATGCAAATAAGTATTACCCTTTTCAAAGTGATGAACTTGCACTTATTTAATGTGAGACCAGGATTTTTACATACAGAAGAACAAAATTTTAAACAGCATATAAAATATTAGGCTACTTATCCTCAAGCAAAATCCTAGTCAAAAATATTCTATAACAGATGTATGGATTAAATGTCTAAAGTGATATAACACGGGTGTAATTAGTTGGTTCCTGACAACAGTATAAAATTCACAATGGAGTAATATATTAGCAATTGTCTCTCTGTCCTTGGTACTGCAAAGGCAGTGGTGTGACTCCAATGGTTTATTTTGAAATCTGATAGTACAGTTGAGGGAAGGGCATCAAAGCGAGCTCTAGCAAAGGTCCAGCGAAGTTTAGGCAGGGTGATGGAAGATAAATAGGGTGCAGAAGGTGTTCCTGTCCATGTTTTTAAAGTCTATGTAGTGGTGGGATGAGTGCAGTCTCAGTCTGCAGTTCAATCTCACTGAAATGTTGAAATTCAAAAGTCTTAGTTTTATACTGACCCACTTCAGTAATTGCATAGGGTCTAAACCAATTAGTCTAAGCTGTGGAATTACCCTAGTACACCAAGATGGATAGGGTATGGCATAAAGAAATTGGGATAATAATCCTTAAAGATTCCATCACCCTCATCAGTTGACCCTCCCACCCTGTGGCTGGTGTTTGGCCAGAGAGACAGTTGAGACTGATGGTGGAGTAACGCTCACCCCACTGCACAGCTGCCTCCCTGCCTGAGCTGACAGAGGCAGTCTCAGAGGTAATGTTGGAGACTACCAGTACAGTGGTTCAATCTCCATGTCAAGGATGCCTCTGATGGTCCATCTCAGGACCTAATGGTCACCATAGCAACCATGGGCCTGTCTCAGTTTGTTTCTGGCTTGACACACTCAACTAGATGTGCTCTCAAATTGGTATTTGCAACGGGCAGGTCGAACGTGATCTGTTAGGTGAGAGGCTTAAGATTTGTCCCTTTTTATGTTTGAGTGAAGTTTGGACTTCAGATATCACTCCCCCACTGCAGGGGTGGGGATCAATTGAGATGGTCCGTCCCTGGGGGAGTATGGAATCCCAAGGATTCCTGAGAATTCTTGAGGATTTTCCTGGTAACATGACCAGTGGTCCTGTCAAGGCCTTGTCTCACTTTGGAATGGTGAGATCAAGATCAGCATAATCTTGATCTCACCATTCCAGCATAATCTTGATCTCACCATTCCATCACTCCTGAGTGCCCTTGTTCCACTGGCAGAGCCCTTTAGGTCCCATGGTATACTGGGGATCTGAGGACAATGAAGCAGGAAAATCAACAGCTTAAGTGCAGGTGGCAGAAAACATGTTGCAGATTTGAGTGGACACTGGTGAGAGCCCACTATCAGGCCTACCAAGTATTGGTGGCAGTGGCAAAGAATATCTATCAGGAGAGACACAGGGGGAGCACTGACCTATTGATTCTCTTTGATCTCTCAGGAGCTTTTGATGCCATAGACCATGGTATTTTGCTTCAACAGTTCCATGGAATGGGGTTGGAGAGCACTGTGTTACAGTGGTTCTCCACCTACCTTTGAGGTTAGTTCTAGAAGATAACATTGGTGGACTCATGCTCACAGTCCTGGGAGCTCTCTTGTGGGGCTCCCCAGAGCTCAGTTCTGCCACCTACACTATTCAACATTTACATAAAGCCACTGGGTCAGGGGATTTAGAGTCAAGTGTCATCAATATGTGGATGACATCCAGCTCTATATCTCAATTTCATTAGAGTTAGGAAAGGCACTCCATGTTCTGGATCATTGCCTGGAAGCAGTTATGGACTGGATGAGGACCAACAATCTGAGGCTGAATCCAGATGAAGTTTCACTGTGTTTCAGGCTCCTTTGTCTGCAAGATCACAGGGCATCTGGTTCTGGTTGGGGTTGCATTGCCCAAGAGGGATTGGGTGTGATATCTAGGGGTGCTCTTGGATTCATTGCTGTCCTTTGAAGTTCAGGTGACAGTGGTGGCCACAAGAGCCATCCACCAGCTTCATCTGGTGCACCAGCTCTGCCCATTTTTGGACAAAGAGGACCTGGCCACAGAGTTACTCATAATTGGACTACTGTGATGCACTCTACATAGGGCTGCCCTTGAAGATGGTATGGAAACTGGAGTTGGTTTAACATGCAGCAGCTAGGCTGTTAGCTGGTACATCTGGCCAAATGCATATCACATCAGTCCTTAAGGAACTGCACTAGCTCTCAATTCACTTTTGAGCCCAATTAAAGGTGTTATTGATGTACTAAGCATCTTGGGCCCTGCCTACCTGAAGGAGCACCTACACCAGTATGTACCTGCCCAGGCACTGAGGTCATGAGATAAGACACTCCCTCTCCTAAGGTATGGGTGGGAGGCACACATAAGGTCTTTCTCTGTGATTGCACCCAGGATCTGGAATAGTCTCCACTCAGAGATTTCACCATGAGCCTATCATTTGTGGGTTTAGGCACATGGTGAACACGTTCCTCTTTTCCCAGGCTAGCCTCCCTGAAACCCCCTCTTGAGCTGCTGATCTGGGGGGAAGGCATGGGAATTATTGTAATGTTACTTTTATTGTTTTAATTGTTATATTTTATTTAAGACATTTCATTCTAGTTCTAGTACAAGACAGGGTATAAATATTTATAAATAAAAACTTTTGAACCTAAGAACAACTTTGGAATTCTAACACTGTGTGGTCGGTGCAGCAACAAAATAGTTGTTTCAGGAGGCAAAGCAAACCACAACATGCCAGGGAGTAATATTATGCATAACTCCAGAAGTGATTCTTCAACGTATCATGTTTAACAGGATGTTTTTTTTAAATGAACACAATGTTTAAAAAATGTTAATTGCACACACAACTTACTTGGGTAGCCCAATTCAGATGGGGGAACAAAGTCACTTTTGAAGTCCATTGAAAGCTATGGGGGATCTCTGGCAGCCGGGTTCTTTTTCTTTTACCACCTTCCTGTACCAACTGAATGCCCTTTGGAGGTGGCATGTTGACACAGGAGCAGCACCATCTCTAGCCACTCGGAGCTTTGGACTGGGCTGTAAGTCATACAATTAAGATTCTTGTGCCATTGTGGCAGCTGCTGCCAAAGCAAGATTAAAATCTACACAGTCAATCAGATCTGCTGGGCAATAGACTCATCTGTTTCCACCCACTTTCTAAAAAACATTTGGCAGGCACCCAGAAAGATATGAGCAGGTGCCACAGTGGGAAACTTCTGCACTAGAGCAAGGTCGAATTTTTTTCAGTTTCCTATTTTTCCATCAACCATCTCAAAAGATTTTATGTCCAAAGTTTGTTTAACTTATCGGTCAGGCCTTCTTCACCCTAATGGATGTTTGAGACTGAAAAACCATAGTTATTAACTATTCCTTTCAGTTTTTATTATCATTATTAATTATTTAATTAGCAATTTTAATAAATATTTATAGAACCATATATTTGTGTGTAGAATTTCAATTTAATTAACACTTTAAAATACATATTTATAGAAGTGTTGTATATGTTCATGTTTGAAAATACACATTTATGTAGAATAAAAATAAGACACTTCCAGTCAAAATTCTGTATGCATGCTGAAATTATACCTTCAGAGATTACAGTTTCTAGCAGCCAGACTTGAATCAGCTAATGTTAGAGTTTATGAATTAAAGCCTCTGGGTAACAAGCTTTTACCACAGAAGGAAGTCAGAACACCAGTTCATTACGACTGCTAGTAAATAGGATATGTGGTGGTTCAGTGAAACATGGATTTATGAAAGCAGCCTTCCACAGAGCTGCAATGTGCTCTTTCCGGTTAAGAGATTTACTTCACAGGCAGACCTTTGGTCTTACTACTTGCATATTCAGAATACCCCTGAATGCTGAAGCAACTGGATATTGCAACTATATGTGTTTGGTACAATAAAGCACAACTTATTAACAATTTAGTTAACACTTTAAAATGCATATTTTTTAAAGTGAGATATATATTCATGTTTGTGCATATATGTAGAATAAAAATGAGACGCTTCCAATCACAACTGCAACTGGAAAGGGTCCACCTCTATTCCTTTTTCTTCCACATTTCCCATGGTTTAAGCAAAAGAAGTCATATCAGACCCATGTGAACCAACACAGGTAACCTAAAGTTGAAAGTTTCAAATTAATGAAAGATAAAAGAAAGCAACATTTGATTAATTATAACATATACAATCCAACTCATACAGCAATATATAGCAAAACTCCCATTGATTGGAATAGAACTGAGTTACAGCAGTAGATGTTAAATTAGATGAAATACTTTCCTCTCATTTCTTGGGTTCTATTCCAAAGGCTTTGTTATGTTTCCTGATTTTTATTATATTCTACTCCCTTGTTTCACTTAAGGATTAACAAAAGGAATTCAGGCACTATATATAAATATACTAGTGGATTTTGGGATTATTCTTCCTGCAAGAGAAAAAGTCATACTTAGTCAGTTAGATTATTGGATCTTAAGTACAGAATATTGCCTTGACTCTAAAATCTTAAACATTGAAATAATAACTTAAAATGACATGCAAATAGTAATTAATGACTCTCATACGAATTCAGGCAAACATTTTCTTCAATAATCATGGAACATGTGAAGTTCTTTCAATTTTGGCATCATCTCACTTCTTGCTCAGTCCTGTGCTGGAACCTGGGAACTGTTATAGTTTATCAAGTCATAGCAGCAGTTCAAAAGCAATTGACATTAATTTCCTTTCCTGTACTTTAAGTGGCACAAAGAATTCTTCTTCCTTACCAGCAGTTTTATTATCTGATATTCTAAATTAATTTCACTAGTTCAGATTTGTACTAGTTCAAATTTGACTAGTTCAGATTTGCAAGACCCAGCGTGTTGTAGTAGTTAAGAGCAGGTGCACTCTAATCTGGAGAAACAGGTTTGATTCCCTATTCTGACACTTGATCTGTGGAGGTTTATCTGGTGAACCAGATTACCTTGTGCACACATGCCACCTGGGTGCACACATGCCACCTGGGTGACCTTGGGCTAGTCACAGTTCTTCAGAGCTCTCTCAGCCCCACCCCCCTCACAGGGTGTTTTTTGTTGGGGGGGGGGAGGAAAGGGGATTGTAAGTCCCTTCGAGACTCCTTACAGGAGAGAAAGGGAGGGATATAAATACAACCTTCTTCTTCTTTATTGAACAGGGGTCTTAAAATATTTTTTCTTATAGATTTGTATAATAACAGTTTCATGTGGATTTTGCATTTGGCAATACAAAGTTAGTGATGCAAAAAGAAAAGACCTGCAGCTGGTAGGATGCCCAGTGGTAACATTCAAGAGGATCTTGTAGGAGCTAGCATTATTTGAGTTAAGATCAGCAATTTGAGTTAAGATCAGCAATTGAACTTTTCAGCAATTGAACTTTTTGAAAGCTGGAAGGCTGTATGTATTTAGGGTTGCCAGCCTCAGGTATTTAGGGTTGCCAGCCTCAGGTTAGGAAAGCCTTGGAAATTTGATGGGACTTGAAAAGAGAAAGATTTGGGGAAAGACCTTAATAGAGTATAATGCCATGGAGTCCAGCCTCTCAAGAAACAATTTTCATTTTTATTCTTTACTCATTCCCCCCAAATATGCAAAATATTTGGTTGTATCATGTTTAAATAATGGACAGTATTAATTAATGTACCTGATACATTTGTATACCTTGGCAGTGGCGTAGGAAGTTAAGAGCTCGTTTATCTAATCTGGAGGAACTGGGTTTGAATCCCAGCTTTGCCACCTGGGGAATTCAGATTAGCCTGTACACTCCCACACACGCCAGCTGGGTGACCTTGGGCTAGTCACAGCTTCTCAGAGCTCTCTCAGCCCCACCTACCTCACAGGGTGTTTGTTGTGAGGGGGGAAGGGCAAGGAGATTGTAAGCCCCTTTTGGTCTCCTGCAGGAGAGAAAGGGGGGATATAAATCCAAACTCTTCTTCTTCTTCTTCTTCTTCTTCTTCTTCTTCTTGGTATACCACCTTTCTACTACTGTTTGAGCACATATTTATAATTATTTTTATTTGCTTATTTAAAATTTCTATGATTCCTTCCCACCAAATAGGGTCTCCAAAGCAGGAAAAATATTAGAACATTTCAACATTAAAACATTTAAGATATGGGCAGCCCAGTCCTGTTGGGGGGGGGGGGGGGCAATCAACTTTTGGAGCTAGTGTGGGATTGTGTTGGCACATTTGCCCAACCTACTGGCACTTACACCAGTTGGGAGGGCAATAGGGATGTGGGTGGACCAAGAAGAACCTGCACCCCACAGAGTTGTGCCAGCGTAAACCTGGCCGCCAGCACAGCTGGGGGTGGGCTAGGGTCATTCCTGGGGGTGAAGCTATCTTTAGTCAGCTTCCACTAGACTTTCAAGCCAGGAACACCCCCAGCACAGGCTTCAGACTTTTCCATCCAAAAAGATAGCATAAGTCTGTTTTGCCATAAGGAAGGCTTTCAGGTGGTTGGTGGTGTCTCAGTTTTTGTAGCGTCCCTGTGCCTCCTGGAAGCTCTCTGGAGACCATGTGGCAGAGTGAGAGCAGCACCATCCCTGGCCACCAGAACCCTCTGGATTGAGCTGTGAAACATGTAAAATACATAGGATATATTTAAACTTCAATAAACACATAAACACACATCACAACTGGTAGTATACAGGAAAATGGACATTCCACTCTATTATACCTTATGGGAAATCTTTCCAGGACTATGTTTTAAAGTTAAAGGCACCAAATTTTCAGCATAGCTTTGAGTGACTCTTCTTAGAATAACCCCCAAGTTTGGTAAAAGTTGGACGACAGACTCCAATTTTATGCATCCCGAAAGAGTGTGTCCCCATCCATCCTCCATTGTTTTCAATACAGGAAAAATGAGGGTCCATAAAATTGGACCCCCTTATCCAATCATTTTCAAACATAGGGGTTCATCTAAGGAGAATCATCAGAAGCTATGCTGGAAATTTGGTGCCATTACCTTTAAAAAAAACCCTTCCCCCACAGAGCCCTAGAAAGATTATCCATAAGCTATAATGGAGCCAATGAGAGGATTTAAAGTTTAAATCCTGCAACCTGGCGTGAATGTGCTGAAGCAGATTTTTTAAAATGGGACTTTTCCTCTTCTTCTAGGTGGTAGACAGCAATCCAGAAAAGGCTAGATTTTTTTCAGCTTTTTCAGGATTGGAATTGCCAGGTACCATTTGAATCATCATTTTTTTAGCCAAAAAGTTTTTTAATACTAGTAAGGTATTTTAAGCAGTTATTTTCCTCATTCCTCAAAAAGCCTAATCTGGTCACAGTGCTCTGGAAACTTCAATTGGTCTATTCCTGTGTTGTCCATTTGGCAGTTAAGGTCTTTCTCTGAAGTTCTGCTTTCCATGTTCCTGCTGTCCAAAATATTGCCTGATAAAATTTTTATTCTGTGCTTTCTAATTTGTATAGTCAGTTTACATAATAAATAGTTTGATTTTTGTATTATATATAATTGTATTCATGATCTATGTTATTCTAAGTGCAAAATTATCTACTTCTGTCCTCACTTAACTTCTCAAAATATTCACAGTGCCCATAGAAGTTGTTTAGCTGTTGTAACAGTTAATGAAAACACATTTTAATTTTCACATGCACAGATTTGTGGCTACAAAACAGTCTTACCTGAACTTGATCCTGTTGAAATCAGTGGCTGTCCGCTAGATATTCACAAAAAATACCTTTGTGTTGTCTTTTTTTCCAGTTCAGTCATACATGGCCCTTGTACCAACAAACAGTTTTAAACTGTGCTGACCTTTAAAAAATAAGTCAGTAGTACAATAAGGCTGCTTAATTAGAAATCTTACAATCTAGTGCCCTTTCAGGGTTCTGCCGGATTTTAGCCAACAGGCTTCAACTTGTACAGAATTGCTGCTTAAGTCCAGAAGACTGGATTAGTTTTGAATTTAAAATTCTTTTGGGATGGGATTTCTTCATTTAAACCATAATGTTTCTTGTCAGTTTCAAGAACTAATTGTTTTTTCAATGTATCCATCTCCACCTTGTTATCTCAATATAAACAAAATTAATACAGGAGGGAAGAAAAAGTAGTTATAAAAGTAAGCAGTCCTCTCCACAGAAATGGACTGACAATAAGCCAGCCTTGGAACAATCATTTTCAGAATCTTTTTATGGAAGCAGCTTAGCATGGAAGTTAAGTTTGGGTTTCAGATGGGCCTGGCAAGTTTCCATTTAAGGAGGATTTGGTAAATGAAGGGCATTTTTTCCCTGTATGGTTTATTATGCATACCTGATTACAATAATTTTAAGCAGAACTTACATAAGTGGAAGCCAGTGTGGTGTTGTGGTTACAGTGTTGGACTAAGATCAGGGAAATCCAGCTTGAATCCTCACTCTGCCATGGAAGCTTACTGGTGACATTGGGCCTGCCATACACTCACAGTGTTGTGGTAAGGATGAAATGGTAGAGAGGAGAATAAGTCAGGTTGGGTCCCCATTGAAGAGAAAAGGGGAAGTATTAATAAAGAAAATAAGTAAATAAATAGAACTGTGTGTATGTGATGTGCTCCAATAATCTTATTTGAAGCTGTTGTGGTGGTTCTCTTGGCCACATATGAAATCATTTTTTTAAATGAAGCACCTGATGCCATTGCCCCTTATTACACTTTCTTTCCTACACAGGTAGCTATTGATGAACGTATCAGGCAGCTGCACGAAGCCCACAGGGATTTTGGTCCTACTTCTCAGCACTTCCTTTCAAGTAAGTAATTGCTCCCTGTAGTAGTAGTTGTTAAGTTCAGTGTGGTGTAGCGGTTAAGGTTTCAGACAAGAATCCGGGAAGCCCATTTTCAGATCCCTACTCACTCCATGGAAGCTTGCTGGGTAAAGAATGGCTGTCTCCGGGTGCCATTTTCCCACCATATTCCTCTGCTTCTATGTGGGCCCACCATTCAGTGGCATGCAGAAAATTTAAGGCCTGGGCAGTGAGGCTCATGTTCTCATGCCTGAAGCAAAGCTGGATCCAGTGCTTGAACATTATACACCAAGTCCTGGTCTCCAAAAGACGTTGTCCAGCTTCTAGGCACAAGGTAGCATAGGGAACAGAGTGTGTCACTCCAAATATTTTATACAGATAGGTAGATTGGATCTGCTCAATATTTCTATTCCAGGATTGGATCCATAAAGAAACACCATGTAAAAGTTGCGGGCAGACTTTTGCATTAAATGCTTTAAGGGCCTCAGGAAGAAATTGGTGATCCTTTCTGTAAAGGAAACACAAGATAGCACTGGTTGTATTTTTGCTGGTGGCAACTATTCTGTTCCTGTGTGAGGACCATCTTGCTCTATAATTTACTCCCAGGTATTTATGTGGAACTCGCTTATTTAGCTATCCCTTATTTAGCTTATTTAGCTAAATAAGTGAGTTCCACATATTAGAGATTTAGGATAATTTCCTTTAGCCGGTTGGCTAGATAATAACTTTCTATAAGTGCAAACAGCTTGTTTATGATTGCAAATGCAAACAACTCAATTATTGATTATTGATGCATTGAAGAAGACAACATCAGTCAAAAACGCTGGTTAGCGTGCAAAGCGTTTTGCTCCGTGCCCGGTGTTTCTGCGCTCAATTTGGAATAGTTGTGCTTGTGTTCTTTTCTCCACAATCACACTGCTGATTCCTAATTGGATACACCTGGCTGTATGAATACACCTGGTAATTCAAACGGTGTTGATTACTAGAGAGTTCTATAAGAATTTCTAACCAGCTGATTGGTCTCTTGTATGAACAATTTTGAACTCCTATGACAGTGGTGGTGAACCTATGGCGCGGGTGCCAGAGGTGGCACTCAGAGCCCTCTCTGTGGGCATGCACAAACAGAGTTCATCATGTGAACTCACACACACACACACACATGTCTAGGCTGGCCTGGGCCACTGGGCTCAATTATTAGCATTAAACCTAAGACCCAGTTTTGGGGAATCAGTGTAGGTAACCCTGTTAAGCGCTGTTAAACCCCACTGATTCTCATGCAAAGAACTAAAGCGTGATCCTTTACATGGGAGTATGCTCAGTTGCTGGCAATGGGGCTTGCTTCTGAGTAAACCCACCTAGGGTCGTGATTCACCCGTTGCACAGTTGCTTTAAAGCAAAGCCACCGACTACTACCAAGCTTACTCCCGTGTAACGCATGTCTCTGAGCCAACTGTTTTTTCTAAACTAAAACCTCAGTATTCAGGTTAAATTGCCGTAGCTGGCACTTTCTAAGCATGAAATAAGTGGGTTTTGATTATGCGGTGGTCTGGGCACTCCAGTCCAAAAAAAAAGGTTTGCCATCACTGTCCTATGAGGTGCCAGCTTATGTTTTCAGTGTAGATCATAATTTCGAAATGATATACTTATCTTGAATACACTTTTTGTAACTTCATGTGTGCCTTTCTATGCTACTTGCTCATGTGCATTGCGGTTTTTTCCCTTGGCTGGGCTATTGGTTCGTTTTTCTATTTGTTTCCACTGTGCTATTCATTTCATGTTGGAAATTTGGGGGGTGCCTACTGTCAGCTGTGCAATTGTTAAGCTAGCAGCTCCAAAATGTTAGGGTATCTTTAGGAGACTCGTCTGATGATACCATCCAGGTTTGGTGAAGTTTGGTTCAGGGGGTCCAAAGTTATGGACCCTCAAAGGTGTAGCCCCATCTCCTGTTAGCTCCCATTGGAAACAATGGGGGATGGGACACCCCTTTGGGAGTCCATAACTTTGAACCCCCTGAACCAAACCTCACCAGACTTTGGTGAGATCATCAGGAGAGTCTCCGAAACAATTCCTGAAATTGTGGTGCTGCTAGCCTAAAACCTGCGCCCCCTACAGGCCAAAAACTGAAAAAACACTTTAAAAACACAAAAAAACACAAACAGGGGGCAGAGCTTCAGACATGTAATGGGGGGGAGTTAAACCCGAGAACCCCCCTTACCTATGTCCTTATATATTCTATTTAATTATCCCACCCTTCCTTCAAGGAGCCACAAGAGTGATGTGAAATATATCAGAAGCAGCTACACCAAGTCAGCAAGTCAGTTTTATAGCTGAGTGAACATTTGAAACTGAATTTTCCATGTCCAAATTTGGTATTCTACCTTCAGCACAGCACTGGTTCTGTAGGACTGAGAATGCTGTGATGCTTAGTGATCTATCTATGATGATACACTGAAGAATTTCATATGATAAAGCAAAATATAAAAATGAATACCTTAAATCACAATCAGCCCTACATCTTTGCTTGCTTACCTATCAATACATTGTAAATACTCGGCTTAGGTGGTGATCTATTAGAATTTGTTTTAGCATGTCATCAGTGGGACTGTAACTGCCAGATCCTAAGGATAAATAACAGATATTCCCATCAAATCCTATTTGTAGACTTCTACTTGGTGATGTTGGGCCAGTTACATATTGAACATACTCAACCTAACCTTCCTCAAAGAATTGCTTGAGGACAAAATGGAGGAGAGGAGAATGGTGTAAGCTGCTGTCTCTAATGTGAAGAGAGCTGGGGTATCTCACTATATAACTGAGCAGCATGTTCCTGATAACAAACCAGACAAAGTGAGCCTGTTTGCAAAGTTAGGGAAGCCTGTCTGTGTGTGTGTGGGAGAGGGAAAATCTGTAAGTAAGCTTTTTTCATTGAATAAATTGTGGTAAATTGTGGGGCCAAGCAAGGAGGAAAGGCAAGAGGGATTGACCCCCCCCTCCCGGTGGACACCATAACCCACCAACAGTTTATATTTGTACAGTGGGCTTCACTGCTTGTATATGAAATAAATAAATAAATAAATAAATAAATAAATAAATAAATAAATAAATATAGCTAAAGAGGGAGAAGGTAAAAATAGACTGGGGGATTGGTAGAAAGGTGAGGAAGCAGGGAAATGTGAGGATATGGGGGCTGCTAATAGGATAGAACAGGGGTCCCCAAACTACGGCCCGGGGGCCAAATGTGGCCCCCCTGAAGGCATTTATCCGGCCCGCCGGGCATGGCAGCGATGGCTCCATTCATGTGCAGTGGGGGCTCGAGGGAGAGGAGGAACCGGCCCCAACGGCTGTTGATTGCAGTTACATGATGGCACCCCCAAATCTCCATGAATTTTCTGACCCAGAGTTGGAAACCTTACATGTGGCAACACCTGCTCCGCCCTTCCCTCTCAGCTACCCATGTGTTGCTCTCAGGCTTTCTGTTCCGCTCTCACTCCCATTGGCATCAGCCAGGGCTGGCAAATCGCCTCACTGGCTGCTAGAGGAAAGAACCCAGGAAGATACCTGGATCCTGGGTTAGATGGAATGTTTCCATTGGGAAAAGTTCTCTGCTTTTTTTTTTTTACAGGGGAAGGTATTCCACAGCCTCCCCAACAATATTTGGAGCCCACCCTGTACTTGACATACTTTGGTCACTGTTCTAAAAACAGACCATGACAGAAAGGCTGAAAGGTGAAATCAAACATTTTACAATCATTTGTGCATAGGAATTTGTTCATAGTTTTTTTTAGTCCGGCCCTCCAACAGTCTGAGGGACAGTGAACTGGCCCCCTGTTTAAAAAGTTTGGGGACCCCTGGGATAGAAGATAAATATTGGGGTGAGGGGGAAGTGAGGTACTCCCACAAGTCCTTCCTGGTTTCCCGCTGTGCAGGCAACAGGCCCAGCCTGATGGCTGACACTGCACAACTGGGGCTGACTCAGCAGCCAGCATGATAAAACTAGTCCAGAGTTTTCCTGGATAGAATCTGCAAAAAAAAAAGGAAGGTGGCAAAGCTGATAGGGAGACCTTTAAACATTGGTTGGTTTGTGGGTGAGAAGAGGAGAATTAAGCAGGAAAAGGGAATAGGCTTTTAGGGAGGAGAAAATAGGTTTTAGGGAGGAGAAAATGAGAGTCCTCCACAAAGACTTGTGGGTTCCCCATTTGTACAAATCTATTTACCTTGGGGGGTTTCCATATTTTTCAAAAAATTCAGGGTCTTTTAAACTCAGATCTGAAAAAATTAAAAAAAAGTGTTGAACAACTTATTTGCTATATTCACAGGGCTAAGAATAATTTTAACTCTGCAGTACCAAAAATACAAATTTAGTGTATAAATAGACTTCTGCTATATTGGACAAAGTCTCAGGCTGCATGTCACAAAACCCATTTTCTCTAAAGTCATCTGGAGATAAAATTGTTTAAACATAAGACAAGTTAAGAACATAAGAACATAAGAACAAGCCAGCTGGATCAGACCAGAGTCCATCTAGTCCAGCTCTCTGCTACTCACAGTGGCCCACCAGGTGCCTTTGGGAGCTCACATTCAGGAGGTGAAAGCAATGGCCTTCTGCGGCTGTTGCTCCCGATCACCTGGTCTGTTAAGGCATTTGCAATCTCAGATCAAAGAGGATCAAGATTGGTAGCCATAAACTTGTAATTTCTCCCTCCATAAAATCTGTCCAAGCCCCTTTAAAGCTATCCAGGTTAGTGGCCATCACCACCTCCTGTGGCAGTGCATATTCCAAACACACCAATCACACGTTAAATGAAGAAGTGTTTCCTTTTATTAGTCCTAATTCTTCCCAACATTTTCAATGAATGCCCCTGGTTCTAGTGGGCATTGCCAGGAGAAAGAGAGAAAAAATTCTCTCTGTCAAACATTTTCTACCCTATGCATAATTTTCTTATAGATCTCTCAATCATTTCCCCCCTCACCCGTCTTCTTCAAACTAGCAAGAGATTCCTAAATGCTGCAGCCTCTCCTCATAGGGAAGTTGGGTGCTCCAGTCCCTCAATCATCCTTGTTGCCCTTCTCTGCACTTTTTTTCTATCTCCCCTCAATATTCCTTTTTGAGATCCAAGCGACCAGTACTGGGACAGGTACTCCCAAGGGTCGTAGACAACTGCTTTATATAAGGGGCATGAGCAATCTTTGCAGTTTTTATTATCAATTCCTTTCCCTCTTATGATCCCCAGCATAGAGTTTGCCTTTTTCACAGCTGCCATGCATTGAGTTGACATTCCCATGGAATCCATATCAACTAAGATCGATTTCCAAATCCCTTTCCTGGTTCTGTGACTGATAGCACTGACCCCTGTAGCGTGTATGTGAAGTTTGGATTTTTTACCCCTATGTGCATCACTTTACATTTTGCTACATTGAACTGCATTTGCCATTTCTTAGCCCACTCACCTAATTTATCAAGGTCCGCTTGGAGCTCTTCGCAATCCTTTGTGGTTCTCACCACCCTACATAATTTGGTATCATCTGCAAACTTGGCCACCACGCTACCCACCCCTACTTCCAGGTCATTTATGAATAGGTTAAAGAGCACTGGTCCCAAAACAGAATCCTGGGGGACACCACTCCCTACATCTCTCCATTGAGAGAACTTCCCATTTACACCCACTCTTTGCTTCCTGTTTCTTAACCAGTTTTTAATCCATTGGAGGACTTCCCCTCTTATTCCTTGATTGCTGAGTTTTCTCAACAGTCTCTGGTGAGGAACTTTGTCAAAAGCCTTTTGGAAATCCAAATAGACAATGTCCACTGGTTCCCCCTTATCCACATGCCTGTTTACACCTTCAAAGAACTCTAGTAAGTTTGTAAGACAGTTCACTTCTGTACCTTTCCACATCACTTAACTAATGCTTCAATTTTACATTGACTTGCAAACTTTGATTAGGGAAATTTGCAAGTTTGCACAGAATGTACACAGAAAGAAGGAACTTTCCATGAGATAAGTTTATTCTGAAATGGAATGTAACCTTTACTCTGCTGGACAGAACAATTATTGTATCAGAAAGGGGAAATTAAACATCTATGTCAATGAACACAGATCTGCTTGGCACAGTGATTAAGACAAATATAGATAGTTTTTCTTGGTGCCAACCATTAAAATCTACCCTGAAAGAGTTGACAGGCAGCCATTGATCAAAACAGTCCCCCCCCCCCCATGAAAAATAAGGTCAAGCAGAAAGAGGAAGGGCTTGTAACTAAAGTCACAGAAGTGCCCTGAGAAAGTAATATTCTTGATAAAAGAATCATAAGGGAATCCCAGAAAATGTATTTATAAGGACAAAGGCCTAAGAGAAAGAATAAAAGGATTGTATGGCCTTTTAACAGGACAGTCCTGGTGTGTGTGTGTGTGTGTGTGTGTGTGTGTGTGTGTGTGTGTGTGTGTGTGTGTGTGTGTGTGTGTGTGTGTGTGTGTGTGTGTGTGTGTGTGTGTGTGTGTGACTGACTGACTGACTGACTGACTGACTGACTGACTGACTGACTGACTGACTGAATTTACTAGTGGAGCCAGTGCAGGGCTGTGCCAACATTTTTATACCCTCTGCCAGTGCAAGGGGCACCCCTGCTAGCAGAGGGGCAAAGGTGCTGGTGGCCAGTCATCCCTCAGCTTCATGGCAGTGAAACCCAGAAGTTGGGGCCTGTATGGAGCTGTGCTGATGTCCAATAGGATGCTGGTGGGGGTATGGTGGGCCAAGGTGTTCCTGGGATGGAGCTGATGCTAGTTGGCTTCCACCCCAGATTTGCAGGTGGGTACACTGTGGCCTAGGGTTCCATTTAGCCCTTTGGAGGGCTTTCCAGCAGTGTGGTTTTTAATTTTCTGCCTCCCTATGCTGCCAGAAAGCCCTTTGGAGGTGGTGGGGTGACGTAGCAGCAGTGCTGTCCCCAGCCACTTCGGGCCGTGGATTGAACTGCCTATGTCCTTTTATGCAAATACCACTTTGAAGTTGCCAATACCAAATGGGGATTAAGAAAAATACATTTGTCTTGGGGTTTTTTTGAACATAGTAAGCAGTATCAGCAGCCAGAGGGAAGAATTTTATTTGTATTAGCTTTCTCAAAATCACCACCTGCATTGCTTTGCAGAGCTAAAGATAGGCTAGTGTGTTGCCAAGCACTTTGAAGTCCACTGATACTATTTATAATCAGGAACCTATGATAGCAAATATGAAAACTTGTTGCCCATTGCTGTATAAAATATCATGAAATGAATTGAGACAATAAGAACGTACACTTAGGACTAATTTTAAAGCGATGCTTGGTATGCAAGACAAACTTACCTGTGGAGTGTTAAACATCCCAGTTTTACATCAGCTGGACTTCCTGCCACTATGACTGGTAGCATGCCAGCACCCACATCCAACTACATATCCTTGAAATACCCACAATGCAAGGGTAGAGAATGAATTTAAACACATGAATAGAGCCCCCCGCCAATAAAACTTTATTTATTTATTTATTTATTTATTTATTTATTTATTTATTTATTTCATACTAATGCCTGGTTCACATAGCACAGTTGGCTCTACTATTATTAATGAAGAAAATAAGAGGGCACACCAAGGCAAAATAAAAGCAAAGAAGCAAATGGTGCAGAGGGAAATAAATTCTTTAATAATTTTACAAGCCCTACACAGTTTGTGTGCAGTTTCATCAGGGAGAATCTAATAAATTTGAAAATAACACAAAATAATAGAAACAATATGATTAAAATATATTTAAAATTATTTAGAAAAATGATACATAGGACAATTCACAGAACATAGGACAATTCACAGAGTACAATATCTAATTGCATCTTAATATTGAGAAAATTAAATAAACAACAGTGTATCTTATGTAAATTTATAGTACTATGATTAAATATAGTCTAGTATTGTACATGTTAAACATATAGTTAAAATATTAAAAACCAGGAAATTATCATTAAAATGTAACAGGTTAAATATTGTATTCAAATAGTGAAGTTGGCTAAATCTTTGGATACTTAAATGCGGTGACTGGAGCTGTGAATTGGTATGATGGATCTTTCTACAACCCTGAAAATTGCCCCAGGTTTGCAGAAAAGTCTGGAATCTTAAGAAAAAGTTAGACTTTTAAAATAACAAAAAAAATTAAAAAGGAGCACTTGTAGCTTTAATGAAGGCATTCCCTCTGTATCTTTGGTTGGCAATCACAGATTTCAAGCTTCAGCTTCTGTCAGTAATAGGCTTGGGGAGGGGACAGTACTCTTCCAAGGGCTCTTTTGGCCTCTGAAGGAGGACTTACTGAAACTGCGCCAGGTTGGGAAATTCCTGGGGATTTTGTGGATGAGTCTAAGGAGGTCAGAGTTTAGGGAGAAAGAGACCTTAGCAGGGTATAATATCACTGAGTCCACTCTCTAAGGCAGTCATTTTCTCCACTGGGAACAAATTGTCTGGCGTTCAAGTGTAATTCTGGGAGGTCTCAAGGTGCTACCTGGAAGTTAGCAACCCTAGGCCTGGATACAACCTCTGGGTGATTTGGTACCACCTCACTTGTATGACTCAACTAGGTGTGGCTGCTTGTTACTGTTCAACAGCAGCCACCCTATGAAAGCCAGTGTGGTGTAGCTATTAGAGCTTCAGAGTAGAGTCAGGAATACTCTGGTTCAAATCCTAATTTTTTTGTGGTAGCTTACTGGGTGATTTTGGGCTAATCACATTGACGCCCGAAGGAACTGACAGCCCCGCAGAATAACATTGCCGCACAATAAATCAACTAGACATTCTGTATAGTAAAACATATTGGCCATAGCCTTTTATTAAACATATTGATTCAAGGTAAGCAGAAGTATAAGGCGCAGGATGAGGGTCTGATCTGTGTGCTCGGCAGCCCAAGTGCTGTCCCCCAGCAACCAAAATTTTTCCTCAAGCCAGCCTGCTGAGGAAAAACCACAACACACTGGAGCAGCCATGGAATAATCGTGATGGGCATTGGGTCACTGCCTGGAGAGTCCCTTTGCTGCTAGGGGCACAAGCCATAGTAGCCCACATCTGGGGACCCAACCTGTTGGCTTGCTCCACCCCAAAGCTCTTATGGAGGTTCCATCAAAGCGGGTAGCTCACCACTCCCCACCTACAGATCAGTCCCTCATGCGCAACCCACCAAAAGAGCAGGGTGAAACCTAGCTCCCACCAGACGCTTCTCAAACCTCGAGCCAATCACACGTGCTGCCCCTTCCCTGTGCAGTAGGCAGCTGCGGTAAGTTGTGGCCGCATCTTTCTTTCTACCTAACCTTCTCCACAGGGTTGTTGGGAGGATAAAAAGGAAGTGAAGATAATAATGCATGCTTCTTTCTTCCTCACTGTGGAGAAAGGTGCAATGTAATGAAGTAAATAAGAAATGTAGTTGAAGATGGAAGACTAATAAAGGGTAGATTAATTAATGGCTGAGCAAGGAAAGGGGGGAAAACATGGGGTTTCCAGGGAGAGAAAAAGAGGAAATTATACAGGGAGGTGGATAGAGGGGAAAGTGTGGTGTCCACAAGTCTTTGAGGGTTCCTTACCATACAAGGGGGATTAGCCCAGTGACCAGCACCACACACTAGGCCATAGTTTTCTAAGATAGAGGCTGCTGGGGGGAGGAAACTTGAATAGAAAGGGGTAGATAAATGTATGTTGGCTGTCGGGTTGGATGGGGGAAAGGATAGAACCTATGAAGGTTTTCTTGAAAGGGTTAGAGGATACTTTGAGTGAGGGGAAAATGAAATGACCATCACAAGTCCTTGAAGTTCCCCCACATGGATATTCTAAAAAGATAGATCTTTCTTAGGTTTCTCCCAGATTTGGGCGAAAATTTCCTTACTCTAAGTGTGGGCTTAATCCTCAGATTTTGGTAGCTACAGATCTGCCCACACTTGAGAAATAGATAACTAAGATGTATAAACTGTTGTTGAGCTTTGAAACAGAAGAAGAAAGAGTGAAAGAATGTATGATGAAATGGTCTGTGAATTTTGACTATAACATACAAATGGAATAGTGGGAGGATATTTGGTTAAAGATCTGAAATGTAAGTTCTAGCAAAGAGAACTTTTATAAAACGATGAATCAATATTACTTATTTCTGGAAAAATTGGCAAAAATGTATTAAAATGTTTTGAATCAGGGTTGATTTTATCATCTATGGTGGACTTGTTTGGAAGCTACATTTTTTTGGATAAAAATTCATATAATAATCCAGGAAATTTTAAAGACTATTATACAAAGGAAATCAGAGGTATATCTTTTGGGCTTATGGACAGACAGGGAGAATATTATATGTACAAAAATGGAATACTTTATCCATACTTATAACAGAATATAGGCTTGTGAAATTGTTGGAACTGGTGGAGATGCCTAAACTTACCTTTTTCATGAGAGAAAAGAACTTATCTAAATTCACAAATAATGGGAAACTCTTGATAGAAATTTTACGCAAAACAGAAAAAAATGAATTAATTATTTGTGGCTTTGAGAAGTGGTCGATCAAGAAAAAGGAGATAGGAGAGAAAAGTGTCAATTATTTTAATTATATTAATTCAGATTTAATTTCTTTTTTGACTATAAGTAGGGATCAAATGGTAAACATGTGTAACTATAGTTGATGCAGAGGAAATAGAAAGTCCTTGTGTGTATTTTTTCTTTCTTTTTCATTTTTTTGTTTGTGATTTTTTGTCTTTAGGATAACTGTTTTTATGTCATTTAGTAAATATGAATAAAAAACTATTCCTTGTAAAAATAGAGAGAAATAGATATAGTTGTTGATGATGAAGATGGTGATGACAATATGCATTTTGGGCATAAGAAATGCATAGCAGAGGAGCTTTCTAGCCATCTTAAACTTTTCCAGGCAGTCTCCTTTGATTGACTACTAAAAATAGTTTTATCTGAAATTAAAGATACAAGTCTGTTGCCTACCTTTCTAATTGATGCTACACCTTTACTGGCACCCAGAGATAAGAAACAGCTGGTTGAAGCATTTGAGCTTTGGCCAGAAATGAGATGATGATTCTTGGAGCAAAGTTGTAATAAACACCACATATTTTGTCAACTCAAATTTAGGCAAGACTGGCATCATCCAACAGATCAAAAACTGCATAGTGGCCAGCCTCAGCATAATCTGTTGAAGGAACATCAAATCCAATTATGTGGAACATCACAGAATTGCTTGTTGTTTCCAAAGCATTTAGTTCCAATGACAATTATTATTCCCTTCATTAAAAACATATTAAAATTATTTAAGTGTGTAAGGTTCTTGAAATGTTATTATATATATTTTTTAAAGAATGTAACTTTCAAGTAATGCTACAGAAACCAATTTTCCCCCTGCCCCGCCTAGATTTGTAACGTTTAACAAAACATGCAACTGTGTAAATGCCTACAGACTACAGCTTGTCTGTAAGTTATGGTTTCAATTTTTCTGGAAAATATGAAAAATGTGCATCCAAATACTCCATCTACTGCATTAAATAGAATGTAAAACTGTAAAGTCATTTAACCATTGGTTGCAATAGTCCATTGAACATTATCTTAAGAATTATATGGAGCCACATTTAGTTGCCCAAATCGGCCCCTTTAAAAAAAACTAAAATCACTTCCACATTACTCTGCCTATATAATGTGCTACTAGACGATACCACCTTGGGCTGTATCCTACCACTGCTCTCCAGAAAATCTTCAACAGTTTTTGAAGCAGATCATTGTTTAACTCTAAAATACAGAACTGTAGCATCCCATAAAGATCTATAAAAACTAGCATTCAACTGACTGAAATATAACAAGCTCCATTTGTTTGTACAAGAGTGCTTGAATTTTATTTAAACCCTAATACCTTTCATTATTTGAAATTATGTTCAAACTATAGAGAGTCTTTCAGTGTGGAAACCATTATGGAATTATTCTGTATAAAAGAATAAGAAACATAGTGAACTGGCAAGTCTTTCCATCTTTGATACTAAACCAACGTGTATTTTTGTTCCAAAAATGATAAGAGACATTGATCAAGAAGAAAATATGGAGAAAAAAGGTAGCAGAGGATGACAGCCAGAGAAACTTTTAAAAGGTGTACAGCAGAAAGGCAAACAGCATGCTTCTTCCATTTCTTATCTTTTCTTTAAGTTTAGTAGGTGAAGAGGTTTTTGCATTTATCTCTGCAGCTGAATGAGTTCAATTTTACTCAGATTAGAACAGGAATTTCTGAACAGCAGGTTAATCCTTCTTGGCTTCATGGGCAACTGAGCAAACAGACCCATATCAGCGTTTCCAAGTATAAAATTGTAATTCCAGAGATTAATGTTGTCTTTCCTGACCTCCATGTCTCTTTTATTTGATTTTATGTTTTGTTTTTGTTTTGCTTTGTTAACAGCTTCTGTCCAGGGCCCCTGGGAAAGGGCAATATCACCAAATAAAGTGCCCTACTATATCAAGTAAGTATTCAACTGTTATTATTAACTATTTGGTGCTGTCATTTTCAGCTAATTATCATTACTTGTCTTGAATAATTAATAATTCATTCAGTGGTGGGATTCAAATTATTTAACAGCCAGTTCTGGTGGTGGGGTTCAAATTATTTAACAACTGGTTGTTTGCCAGCACCATTAGTTCTGTCAAAATGGTTCAAAATGATGCAAACCTGCTGAATCCCACCGCTGATTTCACTCCTTCTGGTTCAATCATATTGGTTCAAACTGAATATTTCAAGCCTGTCCCTATACATCATTAGAGACAGACTTATACATCATTAGAGAGAGACATTAGAGAGATAACAGCAAGAATTGTGTTAAAGTACATGTTAACTCTATATAGTTGGAATTTAGGGATAAAGCTAGACCAGGGGTAGGGAACCTGCGGCTCGAGAGCCGCATGCAGCTCTTCTGCCCTTGCACTGCGGCTCCATGAGCAGAGCCGCCGGCCCCATCCTTGCCCGCCCTGCAGGCAGCAGGGCGGGTGCACCAATGGCCTGTGGCTGGCTGGGCCGCACCGCGGGCATCTCTCGCCCGCCCCGTTTGAGCGGGGTGGGCGCTTTCCCGGCGGCTAGCGAGGCAAAGCCTCTGGCCCCATCCTTGCCCGCCCTGCAGGCAGCAGGGCGGACGCATCCATGCGCTTCTCAGAATGAGCAGAGTAAAAGGTAGAAAAAACCCAATATATACAGTGTTATCTTTATTTTAAATGTCAAAAATTATTTGCGGCTCAAGGGTTTTCTTTTCCCATGGAAAACGGGTCCAAATGGCTCTTTGAGTGTTAAAGGTTCCCTACCCCTGAGCTAGACTTTACGAGTCATCAGATGAATGTGCATTGGTCTTTTGTTTGACTAGATATGTCTGTTTTCAACATGGCAGGTTACCTCACTGAGGATAAACCAAGTAGTTCAGGGACTGATAGCAAGTGTAGCATGCATTTTTCATGCTGATTGTGCAACCCACAGACCTCAGGCTGCCCTCCTTCCCAGACTATGTTTCTATCTGACTTTATGAATATGGGAGATATCTTCATTTATCAGTCATAAACTGTGGCTCTCATTTAGAAGTACCTTCCAAAAGAAATCTGGCCCAGTGTCATGTATGTGGGGTTTTGGGGAGTATCTAAAAAGCTTGTGAGCTGTGCACACATGGACAATGTAAAAAGAGACAAGAGAAATATTTCCTTTGATCCTCAATTAATTGGAGCTTTGGCAGATTATTGTGACATCAGACTAAATGTTAGATTTTGGAGATAAAAGGGAGGGATTAACTTTTCAACATGCTATCAAAAGAAGTACTCAAGTATGAAGAGAAACACTACTGAATAAATCCACCCACAAGGTAAAAATTAAGAATGTAATGAAAATCACAATATAGTCAATAACTCAATATTCATACAATTTATCAACATCTAAACATACATCAAAAATATAGGCACAATGGCATCAATAAGTCTCTACAATAAGACCATAGAAGGACTGAAGCAATAATGAAATAGAATGATGTCTGCTAGCAAGTAATTTTGATACACTATCTTCCTCAAATCCAAAGCATGTTCCTTTCTTGTTTCTTTCTTGTTTCTGTCTTCTTATGATCACTAACCCATGCATTGAAAAACTCTTATAATGAGACCATGTGACTGTGAGTATTCCTCACTTGCTCCCAAGAAATTCAAGGTCTCAGATAATCTTGGGCATAAACATCTGAACATGCTGATACGGCTTGTCTATCTTGGGAGAAGGGAAGGTTTGTGTTTGTGAGGGGAGGGTCAATCAGGTGTTTGTGGAGGGAGGGTCAATCTACACACACATACACATAGCTGTTCTTTTTGCCCCAAGAATAATGTTCATACATAACATGGTTTGTGTTTTTATCACTTCCTAGTCAAAACAAATGGGCAGCTCCATCCAAACTCAGTGGTAGTGGCAGCCCACATTGCTGATGCAATGCCACCCTACCACTCCCATGGAGGCTTCCCAGCAACATGGGGAGGTTTGAACAATTAAAAAGTCTCCCTGCCACCAGGAAGCCTCTGTAGGGCTGAATGGACTTGCACTGCTGGCATAACACCAGCAAAGTCCAAGAGACAGTTGACTAATGTTGGCTCCTCCCTGGGCTATGCCTCTGGCCTGCCCATACTATGCTGGTGGTAACAGGGGCCTTGGAATGCTGCTGCGGCATCCAGCACTGCATCCCAGAATCAGGGAGGGCTGTGGTAGCCACACACTGATGGTTTCATCCCTCCACCAGGGCAAATGCCCTGGGGAGGGGAAATCTGCCAGTGCAGCTGCGCACAGCTCCCATGAGAGGATTCATTCCCCACCCCAGTTGGATGGGGCCATTAATCAGAACATATAAGGTAGTCTCTGCAGAAGTGAAAAACTCAAGTAAAAGGGGTTGGTGAATTGACTATAAAACTGCCTGCTTGAACATGGTATAATAGAAGTAGTACAGAAATAGGGGTGGCCAACCAATACATGAAATGCATACCTAGACACACTGGAACTTTATTTAAAACAAATGGGAATATTTCATGTGGTATACAAACTATTAAAGTCAGTGGCATACCTAGGCAAACTGGAGCACTGGGCAAAACCTGAGTTTGATGCCTCCCCCATGGGCGGCCACCCTCCCCCACTGTAACCAAACAAATATTTTTTTTCCTCCAGGTTGTTTCAAAGTCACCATCACATTATAGAACATACCCCAACTCACAAATCTGAACACAGCAGAAATATTTTTGAAAACTTTTTCAAAATGCTTTCAAAATGTTGTATTACTGCTATGAAAACATTTTATGGTGTTGTATCCAGTCCCCCCAATTGGGGGAAACAGCATCACTTTCAGTGTTTAAACTGGGGACCCCAGATTCTCCCTTTAAGGTGGATTTAAAAGGAGAATCTGGGCTGTCTAGTTTAAACAAGTGATGCTGGAATCCACCCCCAAACAGCATTATTTTCAATGGTGTTTAAACTAGGGAGCCTAGATTCTCCTTTTAAATCCACCTTAAAGGGAGAATCTGGGGTCCCCAGTTTAAACAACATTGAAAGTGATGATGTTTTGGGTGGATTATCCCCCCACCCTGAAACAGCATCACTTTCAATGTTTAAACTGGGGACCTCAGATTCTCCCTTTAAATCCATGCCAAAGGGGGTGGATTTAATAATAATAATAATAATAATAATAATAATAATAATAATAATAATAATAATAATAATAATAATAATAATAATAATAATAATAATAACCTTCATTAGGCATTGAGAGAATAAAAGATAGAAAGAAAACACGCATTGGCAGGAAGGGGGTGGATTTAAAAGGAAAATATGGGTTAATTTAGGGGGTACCTGCTGTCAGGGGTGCAATTATTAAGATAGCAGCACCAACATTTTAGAGTATCTTCGTGAGACCCTACTGATGATGCCACCCAGGTTTGGTGAAGTTTGGTTCAGAGGGTCCAAAGTTATGGACCCTCAAAGGTGTAGCCTACTTCTCCTATTAGCTCCCATTGGAAACAATGGGGGATGGGGCACTCCCTTTGAGAGTCCATAACTTTGGCCTCCCTAAACCAAACCTCCCCAAACCTGGTGATATCATCAGGAGAGTCTCCAAAAAAATCCCTGAAATTTCGGTGCTGCTAGCCTATAAACTGCACCCTCCACAAGCCAAAAACGGGAAAACCCTGAAAATACAAAAAATCCCACAAACGAACCTGCAGTTCTTGTGCCCCCCACAAGGTGGTGCCCTGGGCAACTGCCCACTTTGCCCAATGGGAGGAACGCCTCTGATTAAAGTATCCCCTTTGTGTGATTTTTTTTTATTCTCTCTGCCTCTCACTACTCCTGTGAGTTACAATCTGTTCTCAATATGGGTACAAATAACTTGGCAATGTTAGCTGCTACCCCCACCCCTGGCCATGTATTTAAAATTTCATGCTGTATACTAATAGCTATTATTTTATTTTCAAATTCTTCACTCTCAGAATTATATTCTTTTGTATCTAGATTTTGTAATTTATTCCCACCTCTTTCACATTGGTAGGTCAAACCTGTTAATTTTTTATACAGAGCGTACAGCTTTATTACAGAGTTTACATGTCCATCCATGTGTTCTTTCTAATGATCAGATGTGAGCTATAGAATCACCTCACTATGTGTGCAAATTCAGATAGTGGTTATGCCATGAATGGAGAAGGGTTTTCAGCCCCGCCCCCCCAACTGAATCCCAACCTGTGTATTCTATCATGTATAAACTGCTAGATGTTGCTGTGAAATACAGAACATTTGTTTTTAATTTTTCCACCCACATTATCCGTATTGTAACTTAGAAAATATTATTGGAAATAATATTAGTTTAAATACTTAAAAGTGTTACTGCCCCATTATGCATGGGGCACTTACCTTGAACCTGTTCTCTATGTGTTAGGCTTATAGTGGGGTCCCCCTGCATTTTGCTGTTTACACGCAAAGAGACATCCCAGTGCCTTGCAGCTGCTTGCAAGTCTCAAAGGGACTGCTGGTTCTCTTCCAGTTCTCTTAACAGCACCCATCAACAGCAATAAAGGAAAAGAGCTAAAATTCTCTCCCCTGTTCCCCTCCATGCACACATGCATATTCATGTGTATACCAGGGTAGAGCTTAGAAATAATACCTCAAAGTTAAATGCAAGGAAATAGAAGAAATATTGTAAATACACACAAGTAATTGTATTAAATACAAAAAAAATGTGGAGAATCTGCACCAAGCACCTGAGAACTGATTACCCAAGCACTCTCCCACACACCAGCAAGAGAGTGCACTTTACTAGAGAAAGAAGGGAGGAAACTGGGTGTGAGACCTCAGTCCCAGAATAAAGCAAGCTGTAGGATTATAACCATAGACTTTATTGGAGATCAAGGCATAACAAAAGATAGATGATTTCTGAGGCCACAAGGCAAGGGATAGATCTTGAATCCCCACAACCTTGGGCCCACCCCCGCCAGCCTACATGCCGCAGTTGCAACATAGAGACAAAGGAAACAATACAGTGATTCAATTACAAAACATTAACACAACAGGCAGGAACCATGACACCTAGGAGGGCTGTGGGGCTTCCTGGTTATCAGTCTAATGCTAAGGAAGGGAGGGGCGAGTAGCCGAGCTGGCGCCTTCCCCAGGAGGGTGGGTCCCCCTTCCCCGGCCACTGGTCAGGCTCCATCCTTACACTGGAAAGGTTCAGGAGGGAGCATACTACATTAAATCGGAGGGCTAGAGTGTTGAAGAGATCCAATGGTTGGTGCACCAAAGGCCTTCAGCGCACAGAAAGAAGTCATCACAGTAGAGAGAAAAGCCTGTTGAATGCAGCAGGGGTTCTCAGAAAGAGGCTACAGTTCTGATCAGGAGATATCTGGACCCAAGATCTGAGGAATTGTTTGCTGACGCTTGGGGTCTATCTTTTATGGCTATAGGTCCTGAGTCCTAATGGGTATTAGTCTGACTTGATTTTGGATTGGATAAAGATAAGAAGTTTGAGTCTTACTGGCAGGTTGAAAGGTAACTGCCATCAGACTTCCCTGGAAAAATTGGGAGAATCCATCCCTCCTATCCCTTCCCGGGTGTTCTTCGTCCTGTCCTCAGCCCCAGTGTCCTGGGGCTGGCTTAATTTGACCAAGCGCTGGAGCCTTAGGATGGCAGGGCGCTATCTATCCCTAACGCCTATCACCTCCTCAGCCCCCTCTTCTGCGGACAACTGGCCCTGATCTGGCCCTCTCCTCCCTGGGGGCCCCTTGATCCTGTGCAGCTGTTCAGTGTAAGTTGCCTACCTGCCTGACACCACCTCCACCTTCTCCCTTCCTCCCTCTGCTCCTTCCTCCTTCGCACTCTTCTTCCCCTCTTCCTCCTCTCTCACTTTCATCACCCCCTCAGGGGTTACTGAAGCTAGTTCTAGGAGAGGCAAAGATGACTCATACGGTTAGGATGGAGGGTAGTTTAATGACTTCAGTGCCATCCTTGATTGAGTCACTGACACTTGGACTGGTCAGACACCTCTGGGGTATGTGAGGACATTGGGTAATGTCCTGACAATCACCATGAACAAATAATCTGTTAAAATTGCTTCTTCCACTTGTGGTGGTTTTGTATTTTGGTCCAATCAGTGTTGAATAAATTGCAACATTATGTTATTTTACGAGCTACTGAATTTTGCAAGGACTCCTTTTTTGTGAAGTTTGTCTGATATTTATTTGCCAAACTTAGCCATTAGCTATCCATTGTTTCCCTGATGATTAAAGAAACAGAATTGTAAAAGTTTCTGCTTGTAAAAGAATTCTGCTGCCCATAGAATTGTAAAAGTTACTTTTGAAGACAAAATGTACCTCTTAAGCAGTTAGTTAAAAGCTAACTAAATGATTTTGCTAGCCAGATTAAAAAAACATACAGCATATATATTTCACTAGGCAGGAAAAAAAAACTACCTTTATTTTTATTCTATCAGATTTTTTAATAAGTGGTTGTCGTACTTAGTTTTGATGTCAGGTTAAAGAGTTTACAGGATCTTCAAGTACTCCCCAGGTCATATCTTATCTCTGCTGCATAATTTACAAATAATCCTGAGGCAATACACTATGGAGTTTTGCATCAATTCAGAGACCTGGGGAAAGAAACATGGGAGAAGAGCAAAGTCCTGCCACTCTTTATTTTATTTAGGGCTTAAATTGTGCATTTGTCTCCAGCTCCAAGGATCAGCCCTTTAACAAATAAATAATATTTGGAAGTACTCTTGAGTCACTGCAAAGTGCATTTCCCTCACCAATAAAGAACAGCGGGTACATCAGAGATTTAGAAGCAAATATTTTCATAATAGAGGTGTTTGCAGATAGAATTAACTAAGGGTATTTCTTATTTCTAAAAATCAAACTTCCTATAAAATTGCCATTTGGTTCCACAAATATATATTCCTATGACCATTTCAGTATCACTAACAGTAGATGTTTTTAAATATTTAAATATATTTCTGCAGACTCTTTTGTAGAAATATGATGTGGATATGTAAAAGTAAGGGCCATAGTCTTGCCCTTACATGAATATATGAACTTATTGTGTCTTCTATAGTTGAATATGGTTCTCCGGAGTCTCAAATAGAGAAATAGCTTTTACAGCCTTATCTGTAACTAGAGATCTGAGTGGCAGAGGTGTATTGGGGGTAAATGGCACCCAGGGACAACACCTCCTTTGGATGCCCTCCACGCACTCCCTTGCCCATCGCAAAGTCCCACCCTCACATGTCCCTGCAGACCAGCTCCTGTACTCCCCAGGGCCTGGGGAGGGCAGAAGCCAGGCTGCAGGGAGCCCAGGAGGGCGAAGCACCACTGGTTCTCGCTGCAGAGCCCCCCCTCTGGGCATCCCTGGAGGCCAGTTCCTACTCTCTCCAGGGCCTTGGGATGGTAGAAGCTAGGATGCAGGTAGCCCGGGAGGAGGGCGGAGTACTGCAGCAGACAGTTTGGGTGCACACTGTTTCATCACATGGGGGCATCTCAAGGCCTGGGGAGGGCAGAAGCTGGGCTGCAGGGAGCCTGGGAGGATGGGGCACTGTACTGCCCACAGTGGAGCCCCCCTGCACATCCCTGGAGGCTGACTCCTGCTCTCCCCAGGGCCTGAGAAGGGCAGAAGCCAGGCTGCAGGGAGGCCAGGAGGGGGGCTGGCAGCTTGGGTGCATGCTGTTTCATCACATGGGGGGCATCTGGCACCTCCCACCTAAGTGATCAAAAGGCAAGCACCCGAGGACAGCTCAATGTTTAATCAACATAATCTCATTCTCTTTTGGTAAATAAACACAGCTAAATCCAATTGATTCCATAAATAGTGTTTTTGTCACAGAAGTGGATCCTGCTTGCTTTCTATTTATTCTCTGTTCAACTTTGAGATTGTATCTACATAACTGAGCCCTCCGGGGGAGGGCGGTATAAAAATGAAATAATAAATAAATAAATAAATAACTGCTTGTACTCTGTATATACAGACACTGCACAATAACAGGCACATTCTCCATTTTCCACAGCAGCCCCCATCCATTATAGGCAATTTACTTAAAGAAGTGAACAGCAAATGTTTTATTTGTAGTCTTTATAATGAGAGTATTGCAGACTGGAGCAAAAAGGCACCACAGGAGACAAGCATCATATTGCTTGTACCTTCTGGCAGGCAGGCAGACTACTGTAAATTGAAGATGGCAGAGGCAAATACTTTCTTTCCCAGTACATGCACATATTAGGACCATAGCAGATGAGGTAATGGGATAAGATAAATGAGGAGAAATCAGAGATCCTTTTAGTATGAGCTCCCAAGTTCATGCACTCAATCAAGCATCAATACAGATGCACACCTGCCAGAGGGACATGTGGGGTCACATGTCCCCATGTGTCATTTAATCACGTGGGGGACATGAAATTGCCCCTCACACCCCACACACCCCTCCAGCAGAGAGGCACCCCTGCCCGGCTCTCCCTCCTCTAGGCCTCAGCCCCCAGGCCAGGTGGGTACCCCCCAGCAGCAGCAGCTAGAGGAGGAGGGAGGGTCACTGCCCCAGATCCCCGCCGTCCCCCACAGGTGCATTCCAGGAGCAGAGCGCGTTTCTGCCTCCCCCTCACCTGTGCTGGCATCCTCCCCCTGAGTAGCCCACAGGCCCATGGCACCCCTGCTTGTGGTGGTGGTGCCAGTATTGGGAGGATGCTGGCTGTCTCCCCTGCTGACCAGCTCAGCTTATCGCTGCATGCCTTAATCTGGAATGACCAGCTGGCCTTCTGGAGCAGACACTGGACAGTTGGGATGGGGCATGGGCAGGGGTGGCTCTCCAGGCACCCCTGGGACAAAAATCTCCAGGCACCCCCAGGGGGCTGGCAACCTGCTGTGGGGGTGGGGGCTCCCTCCAGGGCCCACAAGGGGAGCAGGGGCAAGGCTTACATTGGGGCAGGGGGGACAGAAAATCTAGAGGAAATGGAGCAGGGGGAGAGGCTGTAATCTTAGATTTTGTCCTGGGCTCCATTTTCACTAGATACACCTCTGCTCAATATAATACTCCCACGTTTCATATATCAAAATGTAGAAAATATCTTAAAATATTCACCATGGAACATTAAAATAGGAAACTATTTGCCAACTTGCAAATAGGCCAAATCAACAATGACCCATATAGCACTTTCTCTGTTGTGGCCCCTGTATTGTGAATTGGCCTTCCCAAGGAGATCAGGAAAGCTTCTCCTGGCTTTCTGTAAACTATGCAAAACAGAACTATTTAAGAGGACATTTCTGCATAGGCAATAAGGTTGCACTGTACACAATGGTTTTACAAACTTGCTTGGATAAATGATTGACTGTGGTCTACACTACTGTGTATGACTTATTGTAAGTAGGATCGTGTTTACGTAATTTCTGTATTTTTAATGTGTCATATGAATAATTACTCTACACTTCAGTTCTTTCTGGTGGTTCTAATCTTCTAAAATCCTAATGCATTGGTTATTTGTTGATAATGAGTCAGCACAGTGAGCAATCCATCTTGAGTCACTGTGAGAAGGACTATAATTAACATAAATGAAATAAAGTAAAAATAAATAAATAAAAGCTAGGGGAAAAATACATTTTAGCTGCCATTCTAATTTTAAAGAGTGGTGCCAAATAAACTTTCTGATATAGGGAATTATGTCGTTTTGAAAAGCCTCCTCAGTGCCACTATTGAAAAAGCCATATCATGTCATATGTTAGTGTAAATATGCAGTTTAGCATACATAAAAATATGTAATGAGGACATTTTCCCACAAGGAAATACTTTGTGGGATTTTCTGGCAATTCTAAAGTGGAAATAAGTGCCACTCAAAACAGTTTACTTAAAACAAAGTTGGAATACAGATATTGAAATAAAATAAGTACATCAAAACAACCTGTTAAAACAGCTAGTTGTATTGTAGTTCAACGGCACTACAAATCAATTCATGAAAAAGGCCCTTTAGGCCTCGTGTATCAATATGTCTGAAGAGTGACAGCATATAGCTAGATAATTCCAACACTAATAAACCTGCTATGCCAGTGGTAGTTATACATCTAAAATATTTCATATCCTGCTGTGGCTCACTGAGCTCCCCAAAAAGTGGATCCTAGGTGAGAAGCATTCTCAGTAACATCATAGAGGACAAAGTGGATGTCTGTAGTAGAAGAAATGAATGAGGAAAAAATGCCCTCCTTACTACAAGATTTCCAAGTGATTCCATATGTGGTAGTCTTAACAAATCTAGTAATCCAGGTGCGTTGCATTTATGACCCTTTCTTTCACTTTACATACTAGACTTTTCATTTGGATATCTAGGATCTCCATCCAGCATAATTTTCACAATAGATAATGGGCTGTTTTTTGTTGGAATAAATTAGAGTACTAAAAAAACTCCTGAATCTAGTTTCTTCTGTTTTTCCTGTAAAACAGGAAAGATTCACTTCATTAATAGTAATTTTTTAGGTTGCAGTGTGTTAAAGTAAATCAGCATAGCTCATTGACCCTAATTTGAAGTTCACAGGTCTGCCCTGAGTTCTAGTGCACTACTTTTTGCTTCATCATGCCAAGGGAGGCTAATGATATGCCATTGTCCATAAAGATGATTTAACTTTTTTCTGTTACATTCTGCAATATGGCATAGTATCTCTGGTGAACAACTTACTTTACTGGATACAAAATAAGATAAAAGGCATTTTAGTATTATACTCACTTCCAAAATTACATAGGCCATTTCCGCACGGGCAGAATATGGCGGCCTGGGGACGGCAAAAACGTCGTCCCCAGGCCACCATTCGC
Source organism: Sphaerodactylus townsendi (assembly GCF_021028975.2). Taxonomy (NCBI): domain Eukaryota; kingdom Metazoa; phylum Chordata; class Lepidosauria; order Squamata; family Sphaerodactylidae; genus Sphaerodactylus; species Sphaerodactylus townsendi. The sequence goes on from NC_059428.1 coordinate 77,322,156, forward strand.
ACAGGGGGCGCAGCTGCTGCGCAGCCGCGCCGCCCTCGCGCCACCCTCGCACCTCAGGGAGCGAGGTTGTTGGGAAATGCCGGCTTGGAGCCACTGCCGTGCGGACGGCAGCGGCTCCAAGGCGCCTTCCCCCCCCCCACTCCCTCCCTTCACTTACCTGGTTTCCAGCCCTCCAGCACGTCACCGGGGCCTGGGGACACGCCACTACGTCAGACTACACAGAGAAGCAATTGAAATCCATAAGCACTTGGACAATTTTAACAGGAAGGAAGAAACTCTGAAAATGAACAGAACTTGGCTGCCAGTGTTGAAAAATACTAGGGTCAAGACTGTGTCAAACCAGCTCCACACAAACACAGGATGACCATAGACAAAAGAAACAAAGGCCAGGATACTTCTATTCAGATGCTCCCACCAGTGACCTTGCTATCTACAGGGTTACTCCCAGGCTATAGTCTTCATTGTTACTCATACTTCTATTCAGATGCCCTCAACTATTGACCTGGTTGCCGCCTTTGTTACTCACAGACAAGGTTTCCCCACCCACCCTGGACACTCCCCACACACCCTGGACAGATATATACTCCACTTGCTTTTCCAACATCAGATCCTCTGAAGATGCCAGCCACAGATGCAGGCGAAACGTCAGGAGAGAATGCTGCTAGAACACGGCCATACAGCCCGGAAACCACACAGCACCCAAAATATAATGGACATTATTTCCATGCATATCTGCCTTATGTAATGAAGCTTACATCACTATGTGGTATTATTTCTTTCACTATATTTTTGTCTAATAAAATGTGGGATAAATTAAATATAATAAAATATTCTTGTTCCAGCATAAAAACTGATATCCATAAAAGGCCACTTCATTTTTATACAACACACACTTAATCTGTCATTAAAAAAACGTGGGGGCAGTGTGTGATGTAGTTATAGTGTAATTTTGCAATAGCTATTCACAGCAGCAGAGATATAATCATACAGTGGAAAGCATTGTCTTGGTCAGCATTATGCATTTGATGAGCAGGATCCAACAAGGGAAGATTATATTTTAAATTTCATGCTGGGATTCTTTGACCTTGAAAGGATTATATAAACTGGAGGGGGGGGATCAGCAAAATCCCTGGGTTCTTTCTTCCTACCTTTAAATTTTAATTAGTTAATTTTCTGTGCATACTTTACCTATGCTGAAGCTGGACCTTCAAGAGAGAAAAAAAATCCTTTTCTTATATTTAGGACTGCATCATGAATTCACAACCCACAAGCGATACTTAAAGGTTGTTCTTCATGTCAATGCATGTCCAAGATTTGTTGGCAGTGGCCAGGGAGATTAAGAAGGCTTCCCCCTAACTTGTGCAGTGAGGATTTTCATTGATTATCATACTTTTCTCTCAGCAAACAAACACAAATCAAAATAAAAGATCCAGATCAACTGATATAGAAGAGTATTGCACAAGCTGTGGGTTCTGTTTCATTTTTACTCTGTTACTTGAATTAGTCTGGTCTGTTCCCTTTTAGTTTGGGGAATTAGTGGGGAACAGATCTTGCAGTGAGACAGGCAGGGATCTTACAACAATTTATACAGAATCCAGATCCTTTTACAAATCCACACAAAAAACAGAATTTAGGAGAAGGTATATAATTTTATTGAAGAACCAAAATTAATATACACAATTCTGCAAAACACATACATGAAGTTTCAAGGAGCTTAGAATGTAGAGAGAGGCGAAGGATAGATGGCAGTAGAGGAAGGTATTGAAGGAAGGATGATATTGACCAATCTAAAAGAGGTCCAAATAAATGAGATCCAGCACAAATCACTGTTTGCAGGAAAACAAAATTGGTCACAGTGGAGCACGGTCCTAGGATACAGCAAGATCCAAAGGTGACTTGCCTTTAGTTGGGAGGTATAGTTATAGGAAAAGTTAACCCTCTGGCAATGATAAGAGGGGCCACTTTCCAGAAACAAAGCAAGGTTCCGTTCCCAGGAAGGAATAATGCTATGGAAAAAGACTTGATTGGGTTAAAACCTGGAAATGCCCAACTTCTGATTATGTTTGGGCTGCATTGATGATATTGGAACCAGGGACATTCTAAGTCAGGCAGAACAAAGAGACTTTGGGAAGTTCATGGTTCTTTGATAGATGGACAGGAGATTTAAGATTAAATTAAATCTTGGGAAGGGGATTCATGGTGAGCTAACTGGAATCGGGGCATGAGACATTTGTGTGTTCTTTGTGAAGTCAAGGACAAGCATGTCTTTTTTAGGCGGCAGTGTTCTTTCTTGTTCTGAAGAACCTGCCTCAGTACTTTCTACATATATTGCATGAACCTACTAATGCTGCATGAAACAAGGCCAATTACTATGGGTGACAAGAGATCCCTACTGCAATCACACAATCCACTGCTACCTTGCTACAAAATGTAATAAAGAAATTCTAATTTATGATGTTATTTTGAGGGTTTTGTAACATTTTTTAATTAATTCACTTGGCTATTTTTCTCTGGGGCAGAGTGGTAAGGTGCAGTACTGCTGTCAAATCTCAGCTCACAACCTGAGTTTAATCCTGACAAAGTTGGTTTCAGGTAGCCAGCTCAAGGTTGACTCAGCCTTCCATCCTTCAGAGGTCAGTAAAGTGAGTACCCAGCTTGCTGGGGGTAAACTGTAGATGGGGAAGGCAACAGCAAACCATCTGTGAACATAGTCTGCCTAATAAACATTGTGATATAGCATTATTCTAGGAGTCACTAATTACCCAAGGGACTACCTTTACTTGTAAAAAGAAATGTTATGAAATGTCAATATTACTTCTTTTTACTTTAATAGATATTGTTTTAAACCAATAAGACTGAGATCATCTCTAGTCAGTTTTACTTAGTGGACAAAAAGTTGATTTTATAAAGCTTATTATACTCTCATAAAAGATGGGATGTTTTTGTAATATTCTTTTTGCCAATTCTTCTTCCTAGCATTGTCCCACTAATGCAGGGTCCACTGCTCGAATTTTTAAACACCACTTTTCTCAATCAAGCACGTTGTCTGGTTGCAGGCATCTTACTTTCAGATCCACATTGATGGTATCTTGCCATCGTTGATTTGGTCATCCGAGTGGCCACTGGCCAGTAACCCCAATGTGATAGATGATGCTGGCAACGGTGTCTGGGGCTGCTCGTCGGACATGGCCAAAGCAACTCAGGCACCTCTGTCTCATTTTTGCCTTGATGGGCATGATGCCAAATTATTGTCGGACCATGTTGTTGGTGATGTGGTCGAGGAGGGATGTACCCAGTGTCCAGCGAGTCATGTTCAATTCCATGACATGGAGTCGTCGCTCAGCCGCTTTCATTACAGGACAGCACTCTGACCCATAGAGTGCTACAGGGCGGACCATGGTCTTGTAGATTTTTTTACTTCAGGTGTATAGGCATTTTTTTATTGCAAAGAACACCAGTGGCTCCCTTCCAGCTCAGCCATGTTGCATTGACTCTCATCCATATTTCACCATCAATGCTGCCATCACTCTGTAAGTTTGAGCCGAGGTACCGAAATGCATCTGTATGCTAATTATTGGTTTTAAATTTAAAATACCTGTCAGATGAACAATGTTAGTAGATTGAAATTATAAATTGAAAATAGTGAAAAATATTCCCATTTAAGTTTGATAGAATTAAAAAATGAGAGGGTTTTTTTCCTCAGAAGAATGTGGGGAAGGAACATTGTGATAACTCATATTATTTTATGGTAATTGTAACCTACACTCAAAATGGCAGTTAAAACTCTCTTAGTAGTAATATCAGTTTGAAAAGAAAAAAATACACACACACAGCCCCCTTCCGCACATGCAGAATAATGCACTTTCCAACCACTATTCTGCACAACTGCAAAGTGCATTGAAAGTGGATTGAAAAGGCATTATTCTGCATGTGTGGAAGGGGCCCCAGAGAGAATTTCAGACACCTTAAACCTCTTTGAAGTGATATGTACAATCTACTGGAAGAGAAGCATTCCCATTCATTGGTCAGTTGCACTGCAACAGTTTTAACAAGCCTCAGTTCTGCAAATGTAGCACATGATAATACCTTTAGATCATGTGCAAAGTCCTGTTTTATCTGCCAGCATACCAAAAGGATTTGAAAGAAAAGGATAGAATATTTGGCACTACATTTCTTCAGAAGATGACATAACGGTCTGTGGAAAAAAGATTTGAAGCTACATGTTGTCTACCCATTACATTTTCCTTTATAATTATAAATGGTTATTTTAGGTGTTACTGGTGGATCCGTTCAGCTTAAAAAATTAGATTGAGATACTAATGAGATTAATATCCTGGGAGGCGCTCTGCTAGGAATTGATAGTGTAAGTGTAACAAAGGTTCTTCCACAGACTTAACAAACAATGCAGGCAGCTGCTTCATTACAAATATCATGCTAGTAACTTGTATCTTCTGAGCAACTTAAAAAAGCATCAATTGGTCTTCCATTGGCATCTATGGATGATCACAAGAAAACAACAACAGCAATCCTTAACCAGCCTATTCTACTTCAAGAGGAATTAAACATAAAATTTTGGAGCTGGAAGGTTGACTGATTTCTGATTAGTGTTTCCAGATCAGATAAGTGTAACATAATTTGGGCTGTGTTGCTCTGGCTGACCTGGAAATAAATTGGAGTTTAGCTGCAACAATAAATGTCCCTGTTAGAGAGAAGCCATGTTAGATAGAAATCCAGATCTGTTTACCATTTCAGAGATATTAAAGTTGATACCACAATTGCTTTCTTGATCACATGAAAGTTTGAATAAAAAGTAGTACGACAGTTTTGTCCATCACCAGATATGAGGCTAAAGCCGGTGTATTTTTGTGGATTAGTTATGTGATATATAAAAGCAGTAGGCAGTCAGTTTGCCTATAAAGTTTGAAGGACCTGGAACATGTTGTGGGCTAGTGTGTGTTCTGTCTTGCCCACCCAGCATAGGTCCATTCCACACCACACAAATAAAATGTTTTGAGGTCATAAAATAAAACATTTTCTGCAGGATGTCCACACCGCTTTTTAAAACATATGGGAAAAAAATTAGTTTTCCTCAAAACGTACTTTGAAAATGCTAACAACTTTTTTTTGTGGAATTTTTCTGAAATGTTTCCTCCTTGCTGTAAGGAGAGCAGGAAATGTTTTATTTTTCTTGCCTGACTGTAAAGATCTCTCACTTTCATTTTCACTGCTTACACCCACCATTTTCTGCCAGTGCAGTTTTATTCTCAATGCTACCCTCCATTTGCAGAGTTTGTCCCATGAGTATTTCCTCTGCTGACATCGATCCTGGGCAACATTTCACTGATTGAAGTATATGAATTAACTCAGCTTTGCCTGCCGATTTCAGCAACATGCCATGTCCCCCCCCCTTTTTTTCTTTTTGGTGATGTATCTTTGAAGCTTCAAAGATACATCAACAAAAATTTAAAAAAAGGAAAAACAACACATTGCTGAGATTGGCAAGCAAAGCTGAGTTGATTCAAGTACTTCAATCAGTGAAATGTTGCCCAGACAAGGTGTCAGCAGGGGAAATGTCCCTGGGACAAACCTTGCTGAAGGAAAGCAACATGGAATATCACAAACAGTACTAAATGACAGCAGTGGTGTAGCACCAAGGGGATAGAGTGGGACGTGATGCACTGTGCGTGGGCCGGTGTGGGGGCGTTTGGGGGCAGTGGCGTGACAGGGGTGCAGGACGCAGGCAGTTCCCTCTTGCTCCGCCACGAATAACAGGCACAACAAAACAAAAGTGAGTTCTTTACAGTCAGGTGGCAGGTGTTTCCATGCTGTGTGGGAGGGAAAAAAGCTAAAATGATTATTTTTAAAATATTTGCAAGGCCTTTTAAGAGTTCCATGCAGAAAAAGCCATGGTTTCCCATAATTTTTCTTTTTCAGAAAAATGGAATTTTCCTTTACACCTGAACCTAGGATGTACTAAAGTTGGCCTTATTCATAAGGAAAGATAAAGTATGGCAAGAAGTAAGGAAGTATATGAGGTTCAAACACAAACAATTTATGGTCCAAATTATAGTCTGTAATTATATGAGAATCAGACCCAATATTTGTTAAACATTGTCTCCTCTATACTACCTTATAGTTTGTTTTATTAACAGTCCAAGTGTTCTTTCAGGAAAACTTTCAAAATAAACAATAAATGCTATGTTCAAAAGCAATAGCAAGAACTAACTCACCCAAACTAATTCAAGCTACCCTGTAAGTTATCCTAAATTTTGAAACTCAGTTATAACTAATTTAGAAGAAGAAGAAGAAGAGTTTGGATTTATATCCCCCCTTTCTCTCCTGCAGGAGACTCAAAGGGGTTTACAATCTCCTTGTCCTTCCCCCCTCACAACAAACACCCTGTGAGGTAGGTGGGGCTGAGAGAGCTCCGAGAAGCTGTGACTAGCCCAAGGTCACCCAGCTGGCATGTGTGGGAGTGTACAGGTTAATCTGATATTCCCCAGATAAGCCTCTACAGCTCAGGCGGCAGAGCTGGGACTCAAACCTGGTTCCTCCAGATTAGATACATGAACTCTTAACCTCCTACGCCACTGCTTTGAATGTATTTATTCTCTCACCCCTCCAATTATAAGGTGATGTTAATTTACATTTTCATAAAAATAATCTGCCAGTACAGTACTTAAAATGTTCAGTTTTGCACATTATGAATCATATTCAAGGTAGAAGAAATGTGGCTGTATTGAAGCAAGGAGCATTCTGTTCTTCATCTGATAACATAAAATTGTCAGAATAGAAAACTTTTGCTTTGCATTGCAATGTTAATAAATTTGGTTGCTAGCAATTCAGAGGATAATGATTTAATAACATATATCATATATTTCAAAACTGGCTATGAGTGATCAGGTAAAAATTCCGATCATTATTGTTGTGTCACTTAGGCGGATTCCGCACGGGCTGAAAACAGCAGTGTGAAAATGGTGTGAAAACCGTAGTCATTTTTAGCTGCAGAAGGATAGCCACTGTCAGTAATGTAACCAAGCACTTCTGGGTTTGGTTCATAAACTCACCTTGTGTTAAAAAACAAACTAGAGCTTTATTGAGAAAATTAGGAAGATGTTTAAAATCAAACAGAATTACAGCTTGACAGTAACAAGTACACAGGAAATAGCAAAGTGAATGCTCTAAATACTCACCGAAATCCTACATAGCCTAGTTGTTCTTGTGAACTTAGGTTTCAGAGCATAAAGTAAAGTTATCTCTGAGAGCAGCAAGGGAGGGGGGGGGAAGGGGGAAAAGGAATGTCTAGCTGAAGACTGTTTATGGAAAATACTGGCCATAGTCTGGTGACCCCTTTCAACCAATCCTGGGGCTATCTCCACAGAACCTTGCCCCCGCCCAACCGACATGAGCAGTTCTGTTGACTGTTTAACTTAATATATTTAGCAGAGCTGCATAAGAAGAGAGACCAATTCAGAGTTGCTGGCTTTATATAAATGGATTTACTAATTATTAGGGAGGGTTACATGGAAACAAAGAACAACTTCCTATTTTAGCACTAACTTAGTTACATAGTTCTGCATCATGCGGTCCCACTATCTAGCAAAAGCAATGTGCTGTAAGGCAATGTGATCAAACAAAGAAACATAATTTACTTTATAATTTTCTGTCTACATGACTAGTCTGGGGCTAGCTGACCAATAGTTAACCCTTTCATGTCTGAATCGGGTCAGACACTTGCAAATACCAACAAATTCACACCTCTGAACTGGAAGTTTCTCAGCTGTATCAAATGTTGCAATTAAAACTAGCCTGGGAACATGTCCTTGAAGACAAGCAATAACAAACATCAACAAACATACTCCTGCACCAGGCTAAGTTTGTTGCTGATTAAAACAGAAAGTCTCCCAAGACAGATTCTGTCTTGACACCATTGCATAGTAGCCATCGAGAACTTCAGATGCTCATGTTCTAGACCAGGGGTCCCCAAACTACGGCCTGGGGGCCAAATGTGGCCCCCTGAAGGCATTTATCCGGCCCGCCAGGCATGGCAGCGATGGCTTCATTCATGTGCAGTGGGGGCTCGAGGGAGAGGAGGAACCGGCCCCAACTGGCTGTTGATTGCAGTTACATGATGGCACCCCCAAATCTCCATGAATTTTCTGACCCAGAGTTGGAAACCTTACATGTGGCAACACCTGCTCCGCCCTTCCCTCTCAGCTACTCCATGTGTTGCTCTCAGGCTTTCTGTTCCGCCTCACTCCCATTGGCATCAGCCAGGCCTGGCAAATGGCTCGCTGGCTGCTAGGGGAGGAAAGAACCCAGGAAGATACCTGATCCTGGGTTAGATGGAATGTTTCATTGGGAAAGTTCTGCTTTTTTTTTTACAGGGGAAGGTATTCCACAGCCTCCCCAACAATATTTGGAGCCCACCCTGTACTTGACATACTTTGGTCACTGTTCTAAAAACAGACCATGACAGAAAGGCTGAAAGGTGAAATCAAACATTTTACAATCATTTGTGCATAGGAATTTGTTCATAGTTTTTTTTAGTCCGGCCCTCCAACAGTCTGAGGGACAGTGAACTGGCCCCCTGTTTAAAAAGTTTGGGGACCCCTGCTATAGACTGTAGCCATTGTGTTTTGGAAATAAATGGCTGCTATAGAAATACTACTGAGCAACTTAGTTCTCAAAGGTATTTTAGTCGCCATTTAGGATTGGAACATTATTTCTAAGTAAAGCAAATAATTTTTGTTAGAGGCATGTTGACAGAGGAGTTAAAAAGGGCATTGACCTTTTTCATTTAAAGAAGTGTTTGTCTAATGGTATGTTAAAGAATAGGCACTTATACAATTGCATACAATTGAGACGAATACACTAGAATGATGTGATACAAAACACAGGGTACATGTCATAACATGATTTGACAGATTTTGACATTGTAATACTTCACCTTTTGTGCTCTGAAGCACTTGAATTAATATCAGTAATTTGTTAGATGTGATATTCTAAAAAAAAATTAAGAAAAATATGTCAAAAATTGGTTTAGATGAACAAGTATATCAGCCTAGCAGTAGTTTTTCTATCAGCCATCACTTTTGAACATCTGAAATGTTCCAAAGTAGGGAGAAAATGAACTTTCAGCCATAAGCTGTATTTATCTTCACAAAATCAAATTTTGTACATGTCTTTCAATTTATTGCTGAGGGCATCCATTTGAGTTTAACTATGTGTAATATAATTTTGTTTCTGCACATCATCAAGTCTAAAATTAGTTGGGTGGCCTAATGGGCATTCATCTTATACAATTTAAATAGAAGACAGTTAAAACTGCAACAAATATTACCAGATAATAGTCAGTACCACCAGCAGTAAATGGATTACAACCACAGATAGTATAGCTATCTCTAAGGAAATTTCATTGTGTTGTTTAGTTTTAGATACATCTATGACAATAATAGCAAGATAAAACAAGAAGAATACAAGATGCTCTGCAAATTGTACTTCAAATGTGCAGGTCTAAGAGGAAATTCAATTGCAATCAGTAAGAACCGATACTTATGCACATATTCACTGTTATCCTCTTGGAATGTTTCTTCACAAAAAAAGCAGTGCTTACCTAAAAATACTGAAAATAAATGCTAGCAAATAATCACTACAATGGAACCTCAGTTATCGTTGCCATCGGTTTTCGTTCGTTCTGGTTTTCGTCAAGTTTTTTCAATGAAAAGTTGCCTCGTTTTTTGTTCGTTGCCTCGGGTTTTGTTGGTTTTCATCGGTGCATGCGTGCTAATTTCACAACGAAAACCAACAACCCCCTGCTGTTCCATTGCTTGCCAATGGGAGCCTCGGTTTTGGTTGGCTTTGGTTTTCGCCAAGGTTTTCTGGATGAATTGCCAATGAAAACCGAGGTTCCACTGTATTATAAAATCCCATTTACTAGGAAAGACATTCTGTTGAAAAACAAACTGAAGCAGATTTTGACAGTAAAAATAATGTATACTTTTATCAGTGTTTAAAGTTGAAATTCTTATTTTTTCTTAGGGTAATTCCCATTTGTTCTGCTAAATCAACCTAAATATAAATTTATTCTTTTGCTGTCTACTTTCCAGAAGTTCCACTTTCACATTTCAAGATAATCTTGAATTCATAAGGTGCCAATGATAATAAATGTAGCTGCTAGCAATTCAGAGAATAATGATTTAATAATATACAACACAAATAACTAACTCCTATGCCTTACATTTAACTAACCTAATTTATCCAACCTAAGTAGCCAGTTTTTACCAGCTTTTTTGCATTCTCAATTTCCATGCTTCTAAGTTCCAATTTCTTCCAAAGTTTTTTTCCAGTTCTGCACATATTTTCCCCCTCTAGTGGCTGATTTGACATAGAACAGTTTTAAACCCAGCACATCAACCTGTCGTTTAAATCTACAGGGAATGCATTCCATAGAAAGCTGTTTAATGTTGAATCAACCATTAGAATGAATAAAACACATGCAGAACTGAGCCTCCTCCACAAGAAACAAGAACAGAAATTAGGAAAATGAGAATAGAAATGAGAATGAGAATAGCAGTGGCAGGAGAGGAAGAGAGAAGTGAAACTTGAACCAGCTGGGCCAAAGTCTTTTAAAAGACCCTCTCCATCTCCCTCCTTGCTTTCCTTGCTCATGATCAGAGTGGCTCAGATCATTTTGGATGAGATCAGAGACTTCCCTCCAATTCCATCAGCTCCTGGCCAAAAAAGCTCTGGATTGGAATATTTTTGCATATTTGAGGGTGGAACCTGGGGAGGGCAAGACTGGAGGAGGGACCTTGGCAGGGTAGAGTCCATCTTCCAAAGCAACCATTTCCTTCACAGGAGTTGACCTCTGTAGACTTGAGATCAGATGTAACTCTTGGAGATCTGCAGGCCCCATGGGTGGCTGGCAACTCTTTACTCTATGGATTGAACTTTGAAAGCAGGGGCAATGGCACATGGGACAAGCATAAGAACTTGCCGTTTCCCAGGCACCACTTTGGCAGGTCACATGGTTGTTGCTTTACCAGTCGTCCCCCCTCATAACTGGCCCTATCCAAATTTTATGTGGAGTTTTGGATCAGGGGCACAGTTGAATGCTAAGCCCACCTATGTGGGCTCCCTCCACCCCAAATTCTACACATAGTTTGGAGCGGGGTGGGCCTGTTTGATGTTGAGCTTTCTTGGCTGGGTCCATCCTTGAGCCTTCAATTTAAAGCTCAACCCAAGCCACACTGAGTTCAGTTTCAAACTGAGCGATGGGCTGTCCATCTGCAATTTTATACTGGTCAGCCCAACTGCTCAGTTCGATGCTGGGCTCAATGTTGCTTTAAACCACAGGGTGAAATATGGACCTGGCCAGGCTGAGCCCAGCATTGAACAAACCGGTCATGCTCCGAACTCCACAAGGTGGTTAGCCCATTCTGGTCTGCTCAGAGTTTAACTGTGCCCCTGCTTCCAAACTCCATATGGTGTTTGGGCAGGGGCACAGTTGTGGAGGTGGCACCCAGAGCTTCAGTCCCTTCATGCCCTCTTTTGTTACACTACTGCTTGAAAGTAAGGCTGTTTCCGCACGGGCGGAATACAGCGACCCAGGGATGCTAAAAACAGCGTCCCTGGGGAGGGGTTCGCACGGCTGCCACCGTCGCCACATTGTGGCGGCGGCGCCCTCGCAACCCCTGAGCAGTGTGAAGCCGCTGTTTCTGAACCTTGCTCAGGGAGGAAATTTTGGAAACAGCGTGCGAACGGCAGTGGCTGGAAGGCGCCATTTCCCCCCCTTTCCCGAACGCCTACCTTGTCTCCTGGCCTCCGGAGCTTGTCGCAGAGGCCAGGGGACACATCCCCTGACCTCGCGACTCCAGAACAGTCGCTCCAGGCTGCGGGGGCATGTGCCCTGGCTTCTGCGATGAGCTGTGCGAAGGCTGTGCCACCGCTTGCCACCCTCCTGGGACTGTCCATGTGAACAGTCCCAGGGGGGTGCGTCAGCATTGTTTATGCCGACGCACCAGAAAGGGCCTAACATACTAGTTCATTGACCCAAACCAGTAGAGAACTTTGAGAGTGCAGTCCTGGGCAGCATTAAACCCTTCTAAACACATTGATTAAACCCTTCTAAACCCATTTGTTCAGTTGCCCACAGAAATAACTAAGGTTACAAATATTGTTGCCTCATAAATCAGAACCTAAATGCTAACTGAATATTTTGGATTCATCAAATAAAAGTAAATTTGCAGTACAGTTTAAGTACACTTTCTTGGCATTTCTTTGCACATGAGTAAGCACGCTTTCAGTGGAATTTAGCCATATATAAGAAAGAGGTCATCAAGCCTACATCAACTAGGTGAAATTGAATCAATAGAGCAATGTCTTTTAATTGTGTGTTTGCATGTGTGCGTGCGTGCGTGCGTGCGTGCATGCGTGTGTGTGTGTGAAAATTTTTAGTCCATTATTGGTAAAAATTTCCTGGCCAAAGAAAACTGGACTTCATTTTTTTTTTGTCTGGAAGAGATCACCCAATGATATGCCAGGTTGAAAGATTTTGTACTCAAATTTTTAAGATAAGACAGCAGATTTAGATTTTAAATTATTTTGATTAGAATATCTGGATCTTTACGTTTAAATATGGATGAGGAGTGAGTAATCATTAGATATTTATCGACACTGTTGACAAACTTTAAAAATTAAAATTTATCACTATGCTATTGTAAACCATGTGCATGATATCATGAAATCACCAAGCACCACCAGTGGTTTCTTAAATTCTTAGCAATACTTTCTTAGGGGCACTATAATTGTGGATTGTGGAGGAGAGAGAAGATTCCACTATAACTGAAGGCATCACATTTATTTATTTCCTTCATTCATTTCCTTCCTACCCTGTCTTTCTTCTTTGTTGGGTCCCAAAGCTGCTTACCTCATTTTTTTCTACTCCATTTTATCCTTCCAATAATTCTGTGGAGAAGCTTCGCTGAAAGTTTGTGACTAGCTCAGATCACCCCCCACAAGCTTCTGTGGCAGAGTAGGGATTCGAACCTGAGTCAACAAGATTCCAACCTGAGATCCTAACCACTATTCTAGTAGTCCTGCATGGAAATGTCTTATAAACTTACATAGAAGGTCATAATATTCTAACGTTTTCTTTTGTATAAAGGAGCAAAATCCTTGTCATTGAAAATTACATTTGACCCTATGGCTTTGTAACCATCTACAAACCTGTACTTTGTGCATCGGCATTCTTTATTATTCTAATTGAAGTGGAACATTGTGCCCTTGCAAATCATTAATGGGTTTTCATTTCATGAATGACATTTGCAAGAGTTAAAGCAGGCACTTCATATGAAGTCCACAGGCAACTGTGTTAAAATTAGCATCACCATAGCAACAGTCTTCCATCATTAGCATTCAGGGCAACAGGAAATGTTTGTTATGCCTTTGTTTGCAAATAAAGGTTTTTCTCATCCAGTTGTATTTGAAGGAGAAATGTAACAAATTCTATTTCAGTCTGCATGAGAATATTCCAATGATGTTTGGTTGTTTTGAGCTTGTCATGATTTAAGAATATTTGTCCCTTTCATACAACAGCTAAATTTCATGATCTACAGCTAAGCTCCTGAGCAACCCGGATTCACTAACTAACCATTCCCCTTTCCCATTTGTGTGACGTCCGTAGTGTATATGGATACTAGATTCAATAAAGTAGGCTATTCATTTGGTATGCATTACAAAGTACATCCATGACCATGCAGAATGGATTTAGAACATATTGTACTGACTTGTCCATACAGTTAATTTTATTAGGGGGAAGGGAAAGAGTTTAAAGAAACATACCAAGTGTTTCTTGCATGAAAAGTGTCTTGTAATTTATACAATTTTAAAAAGGGTTTCATTATCCTGTGTGAGTTTAAGCAGCAGGACTTATTGAATTTTTGTCATGCACACTTGCCCAGAATAATGTTTATGCTGTCTTCATTAAAGAAAATGGAAAGAGGTCTATGGCTCTAAGACTTAGCACAGCATTTATAGGACATGTTAGTAGTATCAAACTCACAAAGTTCACATGCTGTAAGATCAAAAGTACTCTGGCTTTCCTAGTGCTTCCTGTAGTATTAGCATCAAGAATCTTACTCTGCATATAAGTTAGGATCAGATTACGTTTAAATATAATGGTAGTGTTTTTCCTTTAGCACCAGGAGGAAAGGAAGACACTACCATTAGTGGAATTAATCTTTAGGATTCAAACCAGTTATAATTCATGCCCTGATAAATGTTATTAGAGTTGCCAACTTTTCATTGAGAAACTTCTGCAGATTTGGGGGCAGAACCTAGGGAGGAAGGGGTTTCAGGAGGTGGGACCTCAGTTGAGTATTTATTTATTTATTTATTTATTTATTTATTAACCTTTAATAGGCATAGACAGATCAGGATTTACACAGACACACTCTGCAGTCTCAAATATAGTTCAATGGCAAGGAAAGCAGTTGAGTATAATGCGATAAAGTCCATTCTCCAAAGTAGCCTTTTTTGTTCTGGGGATCTGGTCTCTTTCGACTGAAAATAGGCTGTAGTGCTGGGAGATTTCCAGGCCCCATCTGGAGGTTGGCAACCCCAGCCATGGCCTATAGCCCTATACCAACAGACGCACCAACAATAGCCAAACTTCCTACAACTGAACCCATTTCATTGGGTTTACAACCCCTGGTGATCTCAGAAAAGGAAGTGCAAGATCTATTTCACAGACAGAAGCCTGGAAAAGCACCAGGCCCAGACAAGATAACACCTTCTTGCTTAAAAGTCTGTGCTGTCCAATTGGCCCCCATTTTCACCCAAATCTTCAACAAATCACCTAGAGATGTGCTTTATGTTTCCTTCCTGCTTCAAACACTCCACTGCTCGTCCCAGTGCGAGAAGTGAAACCTTCCATCAAGGAACTGAGCGACTACAGACCAGTTGCTCCTAACATCTGGTAGTTATGAAAACTTTTGAGAAAGGCTGAGTGATGTACTGCATTTTGAAAACCATCCACGGATCCATACTGTTGGACCCCTTGCCTGAATTTTACGCATACCGAGGCAAACAGATGCGACAAAGGAAGAAGCGATGCTGTTAATATGGCTTTGCACTATATCCTACAGCATCTTGAATGCGCCAAAAACCTATGCAACAGGGGTCCTGCTTTGTTGACTTTAGTTCAGCATTCAATACTATCAGACCGGACATTCTTCTAACCAAACTAAATCAGCTATGCAGTACCCGAGACATATTGCTGTAAGAAGTGGATCCACCAAGCTTCCTAACTTAGATAGGAAACAGCAGGTGAAGCTAGGAAAAGAATTACGTGATCAGACACCCTGTAGAAATGAGCACGAGGGGCCCCAGAGACTGTGTACTTTCACCACTTCGTCTTCTCTCTGGCCTATACCAATGACTGCATCTCCAAGCGATCCATCCTGTTCAAAATGCACTGAAATTTGCAGATGTTAATTACAGCAGTGATTGGTCTCATTCGAGACAACGATGAAGAGCCGCTATACCAGGCGGAGGTTGAACAACTAGCCTCGTGGTGCCACTGGAACAATCTAGAACCCCTTAGGACACACTTAAAACCCATTAGAAATGGTGGTGTTGAGTGAGATTTCAGGAGAAACCACTCCCATCCTCACCTCCTCTCACAATACTAGACAACACAGTATCAATAGGTAGAGAACCCTTTTAAAGAGATTTCTAGGCTCCATCATATCTCACTTGTGACCTAAAATGAGATCACCCTAATATCAAAAATGTCATCAAAAAAAGCACAACAAAGAATGTTCTTTCTGGTGCCAACTCAGGAGCTCAAACTGCCCCAAGGAGCTGCTGATACAGTTCTACAGAGGAATCATTGGAGTCTGTCATCCTGCACCTCTATAACTGTGTGGTTTTGGTTCTGCAACCCAACAAGATGCGACACAGACTTCCAGAGGGGGCAATAATCAGAACTGCAGAAAAAAACAATTGCTGCTAACCTACACTTCCATTTTTCCCAGAGGACCTGTATACTGCACGGGTCAAAAAAAGGGCTGTGAAAATGTTACTGACCCCTGCATCCCTGGACATAAACTGTTTTCCAACTCTTACCACTCTAAACGTCGCTTTACAGAGGCACTGCACACGCAAGACAACTAGACATAAGAACAGTTTTTTCCCGAATGCTAAATCACTCTGTTAAACAAATAATTCCGGTTAGATAATGTTAAACTATTTTATTATATACTTATTATATAATTACTGCACCTTTACTTTTCATCAT
The DNA here is from genome assembly GCF_021028975.2 of Sphaerodactylus townsendi. NCBI lineage: Eukaryota > Metazoa > Chordata > Lepidosauria > Squamata > Sphaerodactylidae > Sphaerodactylus > Sphaerodactylus townsendi. The sequence continues at coordinate 77,338,459 of NC_059428.1, forward strand.
TCCTGTTACCCATCTCCTCCCACTTATGACTGTATGACTATAGCCTGTGCTGACATTTTATTTTATTTTATTTTATGATTTTACATTTTATTTTTTCATTACTACTGATTGTTTCCTGATTGCTTACTAGACCTATATGACAATCATTAAGTGCTGTACCTTATGATTAAGTGCTGTACCTTATGATTCTTGACAAATGTATTTTTCTTTTATGTACACTGAGAGCATATGCACCGGAGACAAATTCCTTGTGTGTCCAATCACACTTGGCCAATAAAGATTCTATTCTATTCTATTCTATTCTATTCTATTCTATTCTATTCTATTCTACATGCATGTGTAGTATTAATAATTTAGCAGTTGTTAACAGATCCCAAATGTAAAAGTAGCCATGCCTTTTCCCATTAAGAATTGTCCATCCCATCCCAGAAGCTAACAATGCCTTAGGACAGTGGTTCTCAACCTGGGGGTCAGGACCCCTTTGGGGGTCAAATGACCCTTTCACAGGGGTCGCCTAAGACTCTCTGCATCAGTTCTCCATCTGTAAAATGGATAAATGTTAGGGTCACCACAACATGAGGAACTGTATTAAAGGGTCGCGGCATTAGGAAGGTTGAGAACCAGTGCCTTAGGAGGACTGGCAGGCAATCTCCCATTTGTATGCAAAGAAAGTATGGACTGGAAGTTTTATTTTTATCCAAAACCAGGACACACATGCAAGGGGAACTAAACTATGTCCTACTTGACAATCTGGGAGAGAAAGAAAAATTGAAAGCCAGTTTACCTACAAAAATACATAAAAAGCAATAATTCACAATAAACCACAGACAAATCAACAAAATTAATAGCCAAGTTAAAAAAACCTGATAACTCAGAGAACAACAACAGATATATATATATCGTTATAGCTGCCTATAGTCACCTGCATTATATCTAACATATACTACAACTTCTATTATATATACTACAACATCTAATATATTACATTCACTACGTGCCTCAGGTTGCAATCCTATGCAATTTGTTTGAGAATAAGCCCCACTGAATAAGCCCCACTCAATTCAGTGGGAGTTATATCTAGATAAACATGCATAGGATAATATCTTCAGTTCTACTATTGCTAAATTGTGCTGTTTTTTTTCCATTTGAGCAGTTGATGATGGTTAGGAAAATATCTAGTTGGAGACACATACTTACCATATAAAAGTACCCCTATAACCTATTTATTTCATTATATCATTACAATTAATTACTGCTGTTTTTACAGTTTCCATTTTTCACTGGCTAAGGTTTATACTATGCCAAATTTAAAGCAGCATTTTCCAAATGATGTATTTATATGGTTGCTTCTCACTGGCAACCAATGGCGGGAGGGGGGGTTGGGGAATGACATCACACCAATTGCATGACATCACTGTGACAGAAATATTCACTGGGTATTTGCCAGAAATGACTTCACACTGTTGGAGCAGTGCCACCTGGGGGGGGGGGGGGAACCTTGCTCTCTCTCAGCAGGCCAGCAGGGAAAAGACAAGGACAACTAGTCTCCCTAATTGCTAATAAATTACGTGAAACTTTAAATGCTTAATCTAACTCTCCAGTTTGTTTTGAGAATACAGTGGAGGAGAGAGGAATAATGTAATCTGCTTTGGGTAGCCATTGAGAGTCAGGGTATAAATGAAATAAATAAAAAGTTTTGAATTCTGTTTTTTTAGAGGCCCCAAATTTGTTCACTTTGTACATAAATCCAGTTCAGAGTGGCAGAGGAGATCCAAACAAACAAGACAAAATTAGTTCCGGTGACTGGTTTTACTTTTCTGCTTGGTAAAGTAACTCAGAAAATAATTCAAGTAATTAAAATCAGCCTTTAGAAATGTTGCTTTCAGAAAAAAACAAAAAAGAATTTGCAAAGTAATGTATGCTCACTTTGGAGCAGACTACAAGTGTACAAATGGCATAAAGTTTCCTAAATAGATGCAATGCCACTTCCAGGTTTTCCCCAGAAATTATGTAATACCAACATTGACAGCTTTCACCATGTCCCCCCTCCCATTTCCTGCTGGTTTCCAGACAGTGGCTGGCAATACAACTATCTGCTGTCATATTTTCCAAAGGCAACAAATTGTTTTCATTGAGAATTTGTACTAAAGAAAAAGTTTTTGATTTAACAAGATTTAACTTTCACACAGTAGTATCCTATAACAGCACCACACCACTACCACGTAATGCAATGACTAGTGGTTATAATGGTGTATTAGGATAGGACAGGCCTAAGTTCAAACCCCATTCAGCCATGAAGCCAATTGAGTGACCTTCGACCTCATATTCTGCCGTGAGGTCCTTCATTTAAAAAATGCTGTAGAATTTGAGGAATCCTATTTTTTTCACATACAGCATTTTATAATTTAGGAAATCTTGATTAGGTTACATTTCACATGCGGCAGTTCTAAAATTGCTTTCTTGAAAGTAAACTCCACTGAGTATTTTCAAATAGGAAGTCTGAATACATATGCCATAATCCTATAGTTACTTAACTGGAAGTAAAGTATATTAAAGGATTAAGGTTTGCCTTCCATTAAATAAATTTAAGATGAGAATGAGTCATTTTGATGAAGTAAAACAGTAACCATGCTGGAAAAGTATAAACCATCAAACACAATTGCTAAGAAGATGAGGTCTAATATATTATAAATTTTACCTCTTTGGGACATAATACATTAAGGATTAAGCTTTTCTTGTTTAGAGATTCTAGGATGATGTGAAAGGCTTGAACTGCAATTTCCTAAGTGAAAGGTTAAAATGAGGTTTGCCAGGTGGGACCTCTAGACTGCAGAGGTCAGTTCTCCTGAAGAAAATGGCTGCTTAAGTGTGTATTCTATGGTGTTGTACCCATTGAAGTCATTCCCCTGCCTTCCCTAAACCCCATCCTCCCAGAATTTACCACCAAATCTCCAGGAATTTCCCAATCCAAAATTGGCAACCCTACTTAAAAGGCATACTGATCAGCTTTGAGACTTTTATTACATTATAAATGATAATTTTTTTAAAAAAAATCACAAGTACTGTGTTTTATTTATTGCAGGATATTAAGTGGTATGCTTTTGACTGTTAACAAACTTGTAGAATATAAATATATAACTTGACTTCTGAACTGAATCAAAAACCTTTGTATGTAAGCAGACATGAGCATGTTGGTTCTTATTTATTTTTTAATTTGTTTAAAAATTATATACAACCTCAATAGAGACATGCTCAAGGCAACTTATAACTAAAATAGTCTAGGAAGGCTTTTCTTGTGTTTTCATATGGCAAATGATAACAGGTTGCATGTAGTTTTCTTCCATTTTTTTAATTGGCTCAAGACCTTTTCTCCACTTCCACTGACCTTTATGAGGGATATCAGTAAAAAGAAAAAAAACACAGGACAGAGCGGGTGTTAAAACAGGACATCACTTTAACTTAAAAATAAAGTATTTCTAGAATCTTCCTGTTTCCTCATCTTCAATTTTCTACATTTAAAGATGTAGGAGGTGGGAGGCATCTGCAAGCATACTGCTTCAGAGAGATCAGGGGCTTAGACACACTTCGTATGATGCAGTTTCCACCAGTAATATTTGGATAATTTGGCGAAGCAGATCCCATGTTATTCAATGGTATTTATTTCCATGAAGGAATTTACTTCCGTATTCTAATCATTCAGTGCAATCCTGAGTGCCACTGCAGAGGAAGTGGTACAGATGAGATGCCACTGGTCCATTCCCTATGAGGATTCTGCAGTGGGAAATAACATGCCCCCCAGAAGGCACAGACAGCATAGCAAGTGTGCCTGGAGTCTCTGCCAACCCACAAAGTTAGACAGTGAAACACCATGATGTCCCCTCTGTGTGGCACAAAAAGGCGCACCCAAAGGCACACTGCCTGCTAATCTGGCCACTGCCCTGCAACACTACCACTCTACCCATGGAAAGCAGACAGGCAGGGAGGAAAGATTGGGCCAAGAAGGTAAATGCAAAGAAGGCATGCCTCCAAGAAGCAGAACTCCACAGCAGCCCTGACATCATCGCCACCCACATGGGGGCAAGGAAGAGAACACTGGAAAAACAGGCAAGTCCTGGTAGGAAGACACTGTGGTGGCAAAGTCAGGGTTCCTGTTACAGTTTCATATAGGAAGAAGCCAGAGGCAGCGAAAGCCTTAGATCTGTTTTGCCCCCACAAACCACATGGGAAAACAGGACAGCCCAACTGATGGACCTCCCTGCAAACTCCCATTCACAATCTCTCTATGCTGTATACATGGCAGCATCTCCTTTGCACCCCTTCTTTGCTGGGGCTTTATGTGCCTATACCACTGAGTTGCATGGTTCATTAGATGCCAGCAGTGCTGTGGGGAGAGCAATGGACCTGGACTGGACCCCCTTGGCTAGAACAGCCAAACAATCCCTTGGTTCACATGCCAGCCTGTTCCCTATTCTTTGCTGCACATAACAGCCAACATAGTATGCATGTGGGACACCAATAGGTATAGACAATCTTTGAGGTCGCACTGGACTTTTGTTATGTCATGCAGCTGAACAAAACATAAGTCCAGTGGTACCATAAAGGCCAACAACAGTGATCCCACCATGGGCACCCCAGAACCAAAGTCCACACCCTCAAATATATGAAGAGGAAACCACCTCAGAAAACCCTCAGGAATGTAGCAAATGGGGGAAGATGTGGCAGGGAGGGGTCTGGATAAATTTTATGCATTCAGAAATAGGCACAGAAGGGACAGAGTTGTGGAACATCTCAGACTTTACTGAAAAGTAAATCATGATGAGGTCAGATGAATAGGGTTGCCAACTTCATCTGGAATTGCTCCTGTGCCTTTGCAATCTGATCTCAGGAGCAATGGGGAGTCAGGCTGAGCTGTCCCTAGCACAGTGGAGGGGAACCTATGGCATGGATGCCAGAGGTGGCACTCAGAGCCCTCTCTGTGGGCACGCACAAACAGAGTTCATCATGTGAACTCTCTCTCTCTCTCTCTCTCTCTCTCACACACACACACACACACACACACACACACACACACGTACACGTCTAGGCTAGCCTGGGCCACTGGGCTCAATTATTAGCATTAAACCTAAGACCCAGTTTTGGGGAATCAGTGTAGGTAACCCTGTTAAGCGCTGTTAAACCCCACTGATTCTCATGCAAAAAACTAAAGCGTGATCCTTTACATGGGAGTATGCTCAGTTGCTGGCAGTGGGGCTTGCTTCTGAGTAAACCCTCCTAGGGTCATGATTCACCCGTTGGAAGAGTTGCACGGTTGCTTCAAAGCAAAGCCACCGACTACCACCAAGCTTACTGCCGAGTAACACATGTCTCGGAGCCAAACGTTTTTTCTAAACTAAAACCTCAGTATTCAGGTTAAATTGCTGTGTTGGCACTTTGCGATAAATAAGTAGGTTTTGGGTTGCAATTTGGGCACTCAGTCTCAAAAAGGTTCACCATCACTGCCCTAGCACAATATCCATGTAAATGGGGAAAACTTATCAGATGGAAGGCTACCTTAAGCAGAATGCTCCAGGAGCTGACCTGGAACTGAAGATGGAGCAGAGTGGCAGAAATGGCACTGGTCATGATTTATGGTCTCCCTGTTGAATTATGACCTACAAAGATGCCAAACAGAAACATATGCAGTGATGACAAACAGCACAGAGGTTGTGCTTGCTAAAGTCACCCTGTGGGACCCCAGCAGGGTTTGCAGTTCCACCCCGATAGACTCCAGTTGCCAGGAGACCTCCCTGAGGTCCATGCAGTAGCCATCCAAATGACATATACTGATCTTGAGCCTTGAATCATATTTTGTACATCTTTGCTTTGCCTTCCCCTCCACCTAAACTCTATTCCATCTATCAGGTTTTTTTGGCTTGTAGAGGGATTCCCTCAAAAACTAGAAGACACCAAGTGACACTACTTTGTTTCTATGTGCCAGTTTCACAAACTGGAGTTGAATATAAAATAGAATTTTAATGGTCATTTTCTCAGGTAACTCAATATCCACTGCTCATGTTTCTGCTGTGTAGAATTTCTTTGTAAAAAGCCTTAGTAGCAATAGAACCACCCATGCCAGACCAAATATATGTTATTTGCAATCATGGACTATTTATGCAGTCCCTAAGTACAATCTTGTGATAGTGTGTGTTTGCACACACATCTAAGCAGGAGGTAGATTGCAAAGGAAAAACATACTTCAATGAATCAAGGAGGAAATATATATGTGGTTTTTGAAGGTCACAATTTCACTGCCTTCCTGTATCATTCTTACAAGGAGATAAGAGGCAAACAGAATGAGAGATTTTAGATAAGCAAATTGAAGGAGTAAGACTGATGTGGAAAAATTTTCAGACCCTGCATAAGTAGTACAGAAATGTGAATTGGGCAGTGTTGGATAAAACCTTCAACTCGTGACTAATACTGAACACCATTTCTTTCTTAATTAAATTGTCATGTAGTGATTGAATTTTCATTTGGAGTAGGTACAAGTATGTATCTGTGAAGCAGCAAGCAACAAGATTTTTTTTTAAAAGTCTGGCTTCCAATAAGTAATGTGACTATTTTTGTTACCTAAGTTCTTTGTAGTTTGAAAAGAAAGAAGTAGATGCACAGAAAATTAAATTTCACAGCCAGGATCATGGTTAGAATGACAATTCACACCTATTCTTTGGCAAAGATTAAGAAGTTACTTTTTGCCCCATGCACCATTTTGCCCTGAGTGCCATTTCCTCCCCTATTCCTCTGGGGTGAATTGCCTCCCTCGGAGCCAATTTCCCTCCCAAATCAAAGATCTCCCACCTCCCTGCCTTGATTGCATGGCCTCTTCCTCTTGCAGGGCTGGGCAGGGAAGACAAAGCAGAGGGGAGGCAGAGGTGGCAACCTGCCTCCGATAAAGGTTGAGCTGGGGCCAGGGGGTTGCAGCAACTGGTGGCTGCTGTGGTGGGGAATCTACCCTGAAACAGCATCATTTTCAATGTTGTTTAAACTAGGGAGCCCAGAGGCTCCCTTTAAGGTTGATTTAAAAGGAGAATCCAGATTCTCTAGTCTAAACAACATTAAAAGTTATGCTATTTCAGGGTGGATTCTCCCTTTATGGGGGATTTAAAAGGAGAATCTGGGCTCCCTATTTTAAACAACATTGAAAATGATGCTGTTTTGGGGTGGATCCCTCCCCCCCACACACACACACAGCATCACTTTCTATGTTGTTTAAACTAGGGAGCCCTGGGTGTGCAGATTTGTGAGTTGGGGCATGTTCTATAATGTGATGGTTACTTGGAGATGACCTGGTACAAAAAAAAAATTCTTGTAGGGGGGTGGCCATCCATACGGTGTGTGGGGGGGAATGGGACTCAGATTTTGACCTGGGCTCGGCTCCATTTTCCCTAGTTATACCTCTGCCCCCCCCCCACATGACAAAATGATGTGCACCCAGGGACATGGGATACCCCATGTACATGATACACTGTGTCTGTTACTGGACACTGATTTGTCTACAGCCAGTAATGACATCCCAAAAGAACTAAAGGACGAACAGAAGAAATAACAATAACTGATGCTTCTCCTTAGATGTTTTATTCCAGCCCAATTAACATTTTGCAAAAAGACTTGGCTCCTCAGCTGGCAATCGGAGGCTATCACTGAATCCAATGTGTATGACTGAACCCAATGTAGCAGGGATTCCATTCAAAAGAATTAATCTATTTGGAGATGCCACTGGTAAGTGCCATCAATAAGAAGACAAGATTAAGGAATATTTTCACTGAGAAATGAGGAGTCTTGTCCAAAGAAACAGTACCATGCCTTTCAAGACATAATGGTCAGCACCAGTGGCAAGTCCTTCAAGCTTAATAGGAAGAGGCAGCATCACAAAAATGTGAGATCAACAAGTCTCCCAATCAGAACACATTAGGAAGAAAGAGCATTTGGCACAGTTAGTAATCAGTTTCAATTTTGGGTTTCTTAACCCTTAGCCTTCTGGACCTCAAAACATATTCAGTTTTATTTGTTTTGGATTTTTAAAAATTTCTTATAGTTTGGATGTTCAAAGCCTGGTCTTTGTGGCCATACCATACCTAATTCAACCATGTCTTCCAAAACTTGCTATCCTCAAAGTATGGAGTTCCAAAACTGCAATAAATAGTCCCCACACTAGCTAGAAAGAATGGAGAGAGAAGCAGAGCTTTTAGACAGCAATACAGCATAGAGTGCTATAAGTACAAATCCTTTCAGGAGGAGAAACTCTTATAGACTTGTTTGTGGCAGTGGTTACTATCCAGAGAAAAATGGAAAACCCCTTCTGGGAGTAAGGGAATATGCAAAAGCAGCAGCACTGCCAGGCAGAGACCCAAGATAGCTAGCTCCCAGAACTCGGTAGAACGGGGCTTACTAGCCTTTTTCCTCACAGTTTTCAACAAAATCTTCAAAGATACACAGGATTCAAAAGTGTGCAAGTGTAGGGTACTGCTCATTATACAGAAAATTGTGTGTGTATGTTTTCATAAATTAGGCTTAATCAGTGCAGTGATGGAAGATAGTATAAAGGTTAGTGGTTTGTGAGAAAATTTGTTTTCATGATGAAGTGAAAAAACATAAGTTTATGCTGTGTTCATTTTTGTCTCAGCAAGAGAAGAGGGAATCTTTCATTTGTATGACTGGTTGTGCAAAGGGAGGAATGTGAATTGTTTTATTTATGCTTTTTACGTTATCCCTGCTGTACACTCTTTTTTTAATTAAAAGCATTTGAAGGGCTAGTCATTCTTTTTATAGCTATCTATCTATCTATCTATCTATCTATCTATCTATCTATCTATCTATCTATCTATCTATCTATCTATCTATCTATCTATCTATCTATCTATCTATCTATCTATCTATCTATCATATGTAATAGTTTTGTTCTGTGTAGTTTTTTCCAAATTTAGAATTTTCAGTTATAAGATAAAAATGGTTGGTTCAAAATCATCATTTACCATGTGGCTCATCTGATTCAGCACTACTACAGGACATGACGTTTTATTTCTGTAACTAGCAAAATAATATTCCCTCCATTGCTTTGAGCACATTATAGAATGGCTTACTGCTATGAATTAGTTCATCTAGGTCAGAGACACCTTGGGGTAGGTAGTGAAGCTTCATTTGTATCAGAAAAACAAAAGCCTCTTTTAAAAAATGTTCTATACTTTAAGTTATAATTCACAGTTTTGGGATATATATCTATTAAATTTTCCAGCATCTCTGAACAGCCCCAAAAGAAATAATTTAGTATGGGAAACCAGGCTTAAGGCCTATGAATGTAAGCAACTGTTACATTACATAAAACCATTCAATACGATACAACCTCAAGGATATAGTGCAGTGGGTGTTCATGGATGACCCAATGTTACAGCAGTGCTGGAGCTAAGCAGATCTGGTGGACCTGATCAGCCACTTGAATGGGAAATCTTCCAGATTATAATATAGGAGCCAAACTATTAAGTTCTGTGATCAAGTTCTTCCAGAATTATTTTTAACCAATTTACCTATGTTTAACTATTTTTATAGCCACACAGCTTCTTTGATTATAGGGGAAGATCAATGAAGGGAAGAGTGCTTAAAATCTTTTTCATTTATCTCTGTGTTTCAATTTAAATAATTCCTACCATGCTTGAATTCCACAGGTCAAAATGTATGATTTTTAATTAAATCAGATTTTACAATTTACAGTGCATTTGTAAACAGAATTAATCCAGTCTAAGCCCATTGAAAAGAAAGTTGTAAAGCCCATTGAAATGAAAGTTGTAAATCAATAGGTATTAGTGTACATCATTTGTCAAGATTTCAGCTATGACTTAGAAAGTTTCAGTTTGTTTAGTTAGTTAACACCCCCTCCCCCAGTCAGGAGCAGCAGTGGCGTAGTGGTTAAGAGCAGATGTATTATAATCTGGAGGAACCGGGTTTAATTCCCTGCTCTGCCGCGTGAGCTGTGGGGGCTTATCTGGGGAATTCAGATTAGCCTGTACATTCCAACACATGCTATCTGGGTGACCTTGGGCTAGTCACAGTTCTTCTGACCTCTCTCAGCCCCTCCTACCTCAAGGTTGTTTGTTGTGAAGGGGAAGGGAAAGGAGTTTGTAAGCCCCTTTGAGTCTCCAACTCTTCTTCTTTAAGAGGCTCACAACACTCACAAACATAAAAAAAAAAACTTTCAAATGCTGGCATTATAACCTAGACTCAATAAAAGAAGACCTGGCATTACCACCACCAGCAACAAATATAGACATTAGAATATTTAACTATCATCCTGAGCTGCCTTACACCATGTCAAACCTTAACCCTTCTACCTCACTACAGTTTCCTTTGATTGCCAGTGGCTAAACAAGGTCTCAGATAGAATTACTAACAGACCAAAAGAAAAATGTCCTTTTCCTTTAATAGGGACTTAATGTGTAGAAATTAACAGTTAAAGTTTTATGGCAAGGAGGTAAATAACATCATCTAGTATGTGCTGAAGATCAAACTGATATTAAAGGGTCTGGAAGGACCAGTTTAAAAATTAGCAGCTCAAAGATTTTCTCCAGTATCCATCTTCCCTTGGAGATTCTTTGGTATAGTTAGGCGGGGACATATCCAACATAGTTCCTTTAAACTTTGCACAATATCAAGTTTTAAAAATTAAAATAGCCCAAGCCTCAGATATCCAAGCTTCTGTTCCATTAGTACATTATTTAAACGATTTCCCATGGTACAGAAGTCACATATGCTGATACAAATATTTGTGTTGCCTGTCATTTCACTATACATTTTATCTACAAACTACAAAAGAAGTGCTAGTAGCTACCTATTTTGCTCTTATGTGGTTTCCACAATGTCCAGAATGTCACTGTGCTACAAAATTACTTTGTCCTATTTTAAGTTTCAAACTCCTGAAACTTCAACACAACACAACTGGTCAGGATTCCTACACACATATTCTTAGCTCTTTTAACTGTTAAAATATCCAGTGGTGGGATTCAGCAGGTTCGCACCACTTCAACAGAACTGGTAGTTAAAATGGTGTTAGTAAACAACCAGTTTTTAAATTATTTGAATCCCATCATCAGAACCGGTTGTTAAATTATTTGAATCCCACCCTACCACCGCATATAACATATACAAGTCTGTGACGCATTGTCGTAAAATTCCATGGGCCTTTGGGTTTTTCAAATTCTGGAGCAAGATGGATATAGAGATGTCAGCTATATATACACAGACATTCTGTAAGGCTCACTGCTTTGTGCAATATGCTGTCCTAGGTGAATCCAAAGAAAATCTGGATGTGAAATTAGCCCTCAACTATAGCACAGGGCAAGAAAGAGAAGTGGAAAAGTTCTAATCAGGTCCTAAAGATGTCTCATAACAGAATATATCCCAAAGAAAGGTTGGAGGGGAGGGGGCACCCTGCATGCATAGGGCATTTTTACATCAGCACCTAATGAGTCAGAGCTACTCTCTTGAGAATTCTTTTGTGTCTTCTGAATGCCAATCATAATCCTCATTCAAATAATCTTATTTCCTATAGAGCAGAGTTGCACATTTGTCATTTTTAGGGTAGTTTTAATGTTGCTCTTTTCCAATGTGAAGCAAATATTTTCTGTAGGGAGAATTAGCTAAAGGATTGTACAGATTTGTATGAATAGCATATTTCCCCCTTTGCTGAGTTGTGAAACACTCCATGCCTAATTTCTTTTTTCCTCATTATTATTCAACTGATAACATAGTGATGTGGAGATCAAAGAGTTAATTTGCTTTTGAATTGTACAATGACTCAGTTTTCCCTACAGATTTTTTGTTATTATTAAAGGGTGCTGTGTGGGTAGGGAAAAAAGCCAGGCAAACGGATACACTAATTGGAGTGTTCACCTGCTGTGAGTCTAATTGAATACAATGCTTTATTGTTACTGAAGGAAAGATTATGCAAAGTGTCAGAATTTCAGACTAGTTTTTGTATTCCTGGTATGAGAAAAAAGACAGCGTACTAAAAGACAGCTTCAATCTACTGTTAAGGTAGACTGAGAACTGGAGAGTTTTACTAAGTAATTTCTGGTTATGTCCTAATAAGCAGCTACTTTCAGAGAGCTTTGACTCATGATTAATTATTTTTCAGGTAACCTGCTTCTTCTGATTTCCACTTATTTTGGGGGAAAGAATAAGTGTGTTTCCACTTGAGGAATCTGTCACAGGGCCAAGGAATACAATAAAAATAATTTATGTAAAAACATTCTGTATAAACATACCCTTCAAAGGATTTAGAAGGCTGCAACTCTGTGCTGAAGCTCTACATGGTGGTCTAGAAATTTGAACACTGACTTCCCTATTCCTTATTAGCATTACCAACTCTGGGTTGGGAAATAGCTGGAGATTTGGGGGGTGGAACAATGGTGGGATTCAAGTGATTTAACAACTGGTTCTGGTGGTGGGATTCAAATAATTTAACAACTGGTTGTTTACAATCACCATTTTAACAACCGGTTCTGCCAAAGTGGTGCGAACCTGTTGAATCCTACCACTGGGGTAGAACCAGGGAAGCGCAAGGTTTGGAAAGGGAAGCGACCTCACTTGGGTATAATTCCATAGAGTCCACCTTCCCAAGCAGCCATTTTATCCAGGTGTGAAGTTAGAAGAAACAAAACCGAAAGCTTTCAATAAGGGACCTCACTGGGGTATAATTTCACCTTCCCAAGCAGCCATTTTCTTCATGGGAACTGATCTCTGTAAACTGGAGATCAGTTGTAATTTTGGGAGATCTCCAGCCACCATCTGGAGACTGGTAACCCTGATTCTAATCCAATATTCTGATCATAGTTGTTTTGATCCCCTCCCCCCCCCCCCCCGGTTTAGAAATAGAGGCTAGAAAACTCCTGGCAGAATCTGGAACTTTGGTACTTTAATTACTAATGTATATTTATCAGTATTCTGAAGGAAATTATTTTGTTTTTCTTGCTTTATGGTGATATTTAAATAGGACACCCTATTCATGCAGACATGTTTTTTGCAGCTATTTTATACATGTGTAATTTTTGAATGCAAGAGATTTCCATGCTTTTCTGGAAACAAAATTCTTTGTATATCTATTCCCCATTACACTTGTGTCCACCTCTCACAACAAAACAGGAAGAATCTGCATATACAAATCTTTGAATAGTAGCATATTATATGTTTAATGCTGACAGATTATTTTGATACTTTGTAAATTACTCATTCTTGATAAAATAATGATTGATTTCCTTAGAAATAGCGACTTACAAATGCTTCACTGAATTGAAGTAAGAAACTACAAGTTAAATACAAATTTGCCACTTGAGCTGTGGAAGCTTATCTGGGGAATTCAGATTAGCCTGTACACTCAAACACATGTCAACTGGATGACTTTGGGCTAGTCATAGTTCTTTGGAGCTCTCTCAGCCCCATCTACCTTGCAGGATGTTTGTTGTGAAGGAAGAAGAGAAAGGAGTTTTTAAGCCCCTTTGAGTTTCCTTGCAGGAGAGAAAGAGGGGATATAAATCCAACTCTTCTTCTTTTTCTCTGTAAGGTACCTTTTTAAAAATGTCCCCTGAGGCCATATACGTACGTTCAGATTTGTGCAGTTACAAAGCACATCAAATGCATGCAGTCTGCAATGTGCCCACTGTTCAACCCGGTTCATTGCACTCATAGTAAACATGGTGTTGGTACGGCTGATAGAATGTTGCCAGGTGCCACTCCTTCCCCATCAATCCCTGTTCAACCATACAAGGTTGGAGATGCCATGTCTATGCCAGTTTCCCTAAAAAGTTTAATGCACCTTTGCATGTTCTATTAAGTGGACTCATTTTTAAGTTGGCACAAGATACGTTCATACTGCCCAAGAGAGCAGTATACATAGTGTGATACTTACATGCAATTGGATGCTGCCCAGGATAGCTCACTTCCCAAATAGTAACTATCTATTATGAATGTATTTCTTTTGGTAAGAGCCAGAGCCCTAGTTCAGTAAAGAAGGGGTCATACCATGCAAGTCTTTTTCCACTGTCCCAGTGCACTGTTGCATTTCGGGCCCCATAATATGCTCGGCCAGTTTATTTGTGTTTCCCCTACAGTGGATGTCTTTTAGATGTCACATTGCAATATAAGCCAGCTAAACTGGCATGACTAACCAAGTGGAAATATTGACAGAAAGAGCAAGGACCATTGGCAATTCCCAGATCCGCCCCCAGACCCCCCCCCTTAAGATTAAGTGGATAGAATGAAAATGTGGGCGCAGTGGCTGGCCAGCCTACCAGTTGTCTTTACTTGGATCCACAGTAGTTATTAACACACTTCTTGTCCCAAAAGGTAATACAGCATTTGGAAATAATTACATCCATAATACATTGTTTGAAACCTCTGCGCTCACAGCGTCTCCTTATTCTGTCGTACTCTTTTGTCCTCTCCTGTTGCTCTTTACCACTGAAAATCCAAGGTCAGAAAAGGCTAGTGAATAAACACATACTGCCCATTTGAAAATGCAATCATTACAGAAAAGCTCAGAACATTCAGTTAGAGGCCAGGGTGTGTTTTTGTTTTTTTTCCCTTTCCCTGCCAGAACACAGCATCCCATACTTTTCAGGATGCGTTGCCCAAGCCTCATTGAAATGACCGATTCTGATACATGAGATCATTTTTGCTTAGCTCACTGGGTGGGGGGAGGGGCGGGTAAAAGAAGCTTTCTGGTTCTGGTATTTTTCGTGGAACCGCTGCACACTGGGTGACATCTTCCGGTTCTACCTTAAATAAATCCTCTCTCTCCTCTCCACTCAAAGTGTTCCGTTTCGTGGAGGTCTCCAGCTGTTTGCAGGTGGTTCAATAGGTGGAGCCGAGGCACCGAGAGCTCCGCCCGGTCTAGCCCTGCAGCCTTCCCTCCCTCCTGCCGCCCTTAGCCCGCTAAGACCAGTCTCACCGCAGTGCTCTTCGCTGCTCGGTGGTGTTGCTTTGGCAGGCTGCGGCTGATCCGTCGCTGCCTCGTTCTCTTGCTAGCTTCCCAGTCGCTGGATAGTTAGCGACAATGAGGGAACAGCTCAAACGGTAAGTTCAAGGATTATTTAAACCGATCAGGTGCTTGTTTTTTTTTTTAAGGGAATCTTGCACTGCTCAGAGCCGTATGCTGCTGACAAGCCAAAGTAGTTACAGGGAAATTAAACTTCTGAAGGCGCCTTTGCATGTGGAATTAACAGCTTGATCGCCCTTCCTGCCAGCTGTTGGCTCTTGTGTTCCGTGCAGGTGCTCGTGGCTGGGTGAAGACTGCCCAGGTTAACTCTTTCCCTTACAGGTGTGAAGTTAGAAGAAACAAAACAGAAAGCTTTCAATAAAAACGTAAGAAAACCACCACCACCCCCTGTGGTCCCTGCATCTGTTATCTTCTACCGAGCGCAGCCCATCCCTGCATTCCTATCGTGCAATGGCTTTCAAATGCCCATCCTCCCCCCCCCCCCACCCCGATTTTGTAGCCTTGTTCTTTCTTTTCTATAAAGTAGTATTTAATCAAGCTGCGCTTGCCGGTCTCGAGAAGAAGTGTCACATTGTTCAACAACGTTTTGAAAGACCCGCAGAAAAAAAGCGACTATACCTTTCATTCACTATGCTGAAAGGTCAAATTTCTGCTTGATTTCTTCAGGGAATTCAAACTGACATTTAATTCAGTTCATTCTCTCTCTCCCCCCTTTCTTTCTCCCTCTCTCTAAGTTGCCTTCAGTTTCTTGGTAAATATTGTCTAGGGTGGAGCATGTTGGATATGTAGGTATGAATGAAATAATACATGTAAAAAGCAGTTAAGCGGGAAGAGATGAGGAAGGAAAGATCTATCAGGCATTTTCTGGGAGGGCTAAACTGATTTTGTTGTTAAAGTTTTCTAAGGACCTGAACACTGTGTTTTGATTATTAAGAATGAGAAAAATAGTCCTATGTCTTACATAATTTCATCAATATACTTGATTTTTAGACTTGAATTGCTGAGGAGGAATATTAAAAAATATATAAATATATATTTAGGGAAATTGACAAATGGAAAAAGGATATTGTATGCATTGTGTTTTCATTCAGCGTGTGTTTAGGACTTTATTTAACAAAGTGCGTGATGGTGGTTTTAAAGCATTTCTTAGCAAAAGGCACCCTTGCTTGGACAAGTGTGCCTGTTTAATAAGAATTAATTTGGAGAGCTGTTGTCTCTACAGTGCTACAGCTGGAGGAGACAGAAACCATAGTTTCATAAAAAGTGGCCCATAATCACTAAGGAGTTGGATGCAGTCATCACTTTTTGATCCTCCTTTCGACAAGCCCCAGCAGTGAAATTGCTTTGGCAGAAGTGGAGAGGATAAGCTTTGAAAAGCAAATAGATCAGTGGACAAGTAACAGCTGGAGGGGTTGGCTCACCAGGCTTTGACAACTGTCAGGGTGCACAAAATAAAACATTGCACATCAAAAGAGAAAGAAAAATAATTACCATATCTTACTTAGCTGACATGTATTCCCCTTCTGCTCTTACTTGATATTATTACAAAAAAAACCCTTTTAATTTCTTGGTGCATTGTTGTGGAAATCTGAAAATGCCAACCAAAGCCAATAAAGCACTGAACAGCTAAGTTTTCTTCAAAATTGAACTGATTCTAGGATTTTAAAAGGACCATTTTAGCACATGGATCAATGAACTGCCGGTTTATAGATGAAGATAAATAGTAATTCTTCACAAACCACAAGAGGACTGCTACTTTCTATAAGAATGTTTTGTTTCATTATTTTCAGTATTCCTATGTATGAATATCTAAATGACAGTCATTTTATGCAAGTTAAGTTTTAACTAATGTCAAATTCTCGTTTTTTCCCCAACCAGTTAACAGCTTTGAAAACTAGTATTTTTGTAAAATAGATTTAATATTATTTTAGCAAAAGTGGAAAAGTCCCAAATATATACTTTCTTTTCTTGGACTGTTAATATCAGTGATAATCTCATATGCTGACTGGAAATAGAAAGGTGAAAGGCTGTTATCAGCTGCACAGCTTGAAAAGTCAGTCTGATGATATGCTATACAATTGTATTTTGATTTCTTATTAGCAGTAAGTAGTTATTGCTGATTCCCTGTTGCTACCTGACTGTATTTGTAATTCTTTTCACATACACATCTAGTTCATACTGCATTTTTGAAATGGCAGAGTGAGGGAATGGAATTTGCTCTAATCTTCTGGCAAATTAAGAAGAATATAATAAATTGAAGAGGTGTATGTGCTTGCACGCTCCAGTTTTAATCTCTAAAGTTGAATGAATAAATATGGCAGAATCTTGTGGGGCAAAATATATATGAAATACAGATATCAGACGTCTATATATGGAAAAGAGATTATATCCAAGAACACAGTTTTAGAAATATGAGAAGATTAAATATTAGGGTATTTAAAAGAAACTACTGATATTGTGGACTGTTTTTCCCCCTACAATTTCCACAGGTAGTGTAGTTTATTATGTTGTAATAAAGATGGTGAGAAAAAACCTAGAATAGGCGAAATTCTTTTCAAAAAGAAATTACAGTATTATTTGTATAATTCCTTTTATGAATAAAATTGTGTGTTTTTGTAAATAATCTGCCTGAAAATCCTTGTCTAGAAAATCTAAACTGTAGTAATGCTAGGATGTTTCTCTTTACTGTTTTAATTCATGGTATACCAACTCCCTATATCCATTTATCACAATGAGGTTATCATGGTAGTTCCAGAGAGAAGTGCTTCCAGCAACAATGTGATTATTTTCAAGTATTGGGATTCTCTGTGTTGTTTAGTAAGTATGCAATTATTTGATAACTAATTCTAATCCCATATAAAAGAAAGTTTTAGGACTTTCATTTTTTAATGTAGGTGGAACTTTTCCCAGAAGCAGCTGCTCCAGAAATCTATCCCTGCAGGTGACACCTAAATAGCTCACCAAAAAAGCCATGACCATATTCTCAAATGTCATTAGTCTTAGGTTGCTATAGGGTGAACATGTCTACAAAAAGGATGACAATTGCTCTTGCTTACCATGTGTACCATCAATTATTTAAAATATGAAAGTGAGAAAAGCTGAATTTTCTGTTTCTTATCATTTTGACTACAAGTTGGAAGGAAAGCCAAACTGAGGCTAGAATATCCAAATATGAACAATTTTCTTTCTTATGCTTTGTAGTCCATTCAGCTTATTGACTGAACTTGAGAAATGAATGGGGAGGAAAGCATGTCCAAACTCAATGTTTCGGAAGTAGTTCTTCATGTACTTGAAACCTAGTGGCTACTATCCCTGTCTGGATACCTGACCAAACTAAGCAAGTACACAACAATCCTTTGCACAAAGAATTTGGGGGGTGGGGTATTAATGCAGCAGACTGGGTTTTGTGCCCCACCTTGCATGCTACTTTTCGCTAGCTAGCGAAATATTACCAAGCTGGCAAAAAAATACTATAATGAATAAAAATTGTAAAAATATCATAATTGTCATAAACCTGCTATGCCTCAGACAGAATTCAATTTGTTTCCTTCTGAACTTGGAACTCACTAAAATATGTTGAGATTATTCAGATAATTAAGTCAGTCATGTGATCTACACATGCGGTTCAATTCCTTAAAGTGTAGTATGAATAGGTTCCCTTGGAAATCTAACCACAGTGCTGCTATTGAGCAATTTGGGGTAAATGTAGTGGAAATGATCCACTGTAACTGGGGTTCTAGTAGAACACTTGCTTTTCCCCATCATCCTTTGAACACTGTGGACGTTGTGTGTCAGAATTTTTTAAAATGTTTCTTTGAAACAAACCTGTAAGCTTTGGACTGGTTTGCTCACTGAAGTTAAAAATTGCTACAGATCTATGTTCTGGTGTGTTTTCCAGTGTGGCTGAGAATGCATGGAGTTGCTGAGCTGGCATTTCCCTTCACATGGTGTGTACACACACACATACACACCCTCCCCCATTCAAAGGGGCCTAAAGCAAACAATTAAATGGCCTTTGAAAATGGCAAAGAAGCTTATGAAGGGAAGTCTCAGTAGGGTCTAACCTTTCCTTGAGCTGCATCTGTGAGTTGAATTGTGGATAACTTTCTAAGCTGAAAAATGTTCTGAAAGAGGGAACACTTTTTAGATGGAGAATGAAATAGCTGCAGCCTTCTTGTGTTCTGAATATAAAGTGCCAGCAAAATCTGCTGTTGCTCTTGTGTCACTCTCAATCTTCTAAGAATTCTCGGGAAATGATGTTCAAAATTCCTTACATCTCTCAAATGAGTAAAGGAAGTTGTTCTGGTTCTTCAGTCTATTTTCTGCTCTCATACTGGATGTGACTTTTAATAGTTTTTACAATTGCTGTGTAGTTCTGTTTATTAAAAACCTGTGTCATAGTAGCCTCATGATACCGTTGTAACAAAAAGAGATGTTTCTTTCTCGTGCAGAGTTAAAACTGGCAATTGACTGGGGGAAGGGGACTACTTTGAACAGGATAGAATATGGGTTAGGCTTAATTGTTCAGCTTATTAGGGAATCAGATTAACGTGCTGTCAATTTTCACAGAGTATTTGTGTGTGCAGATTTGTAAATTATTCTGTTTGCCAAATGATGGCATCTCACTGGGATTTTAGTTGCTTGCTCTGTTAGGGCATGATCCAGCACTTGAGGACTGTGTATGAAAAGCAAGTTGTTTTTTTATTTGAATGCAAATAGACCTTGGCAGCCATGAACACATGAAGCTTCCACAATATGCTGTTAGTTGTCATTACGTATTTCAGAAGTAGTAATGACATGGTAATTGTTAAGCCCTTGTTCTTCCCAACACATTTTTGTTGGCCGAGCTACACAAATTCAGCTCCAGGTTCCCCAGTATTCCAGGCACGTACAGCTCCAAAAATGGGACAAATTCCTCCTGGGGCCATTTTGGCAGTGGAAAATGGCACAAGGAAGAATCAGAAGTCCTTCTCCCCCTATACCACAGTCCTGAGTTGAATCAAGCCCCACAGACTTTAAAATGATGTTCCATACACCTGCTGTGTGTCTGCCAGGAAAGCAAAGTCAGGTCTCCGGAAGCTCAGCCTAACTTGTTAAAAGATACACAATGTCATTTGACCCTGATGCATAGATGGGCAAGATACATCACCTCTGAAATTTCCAGTCATGAGATACTTTACAAATTGTATAATGAATGAAACTTTCCTAGCAGAACGGAGTAGAAACCACCTCGGCCTGTGGGAAGGAAGGAAGGCAGGCAGGCTCTGCAAATTAAAAAAAATATTAGTACATGAAGGAGAGAAGTTCTGGCTGTCTTTGCTTTATTCGTTTCACTATATCTGTTATTCAGAGAAATGGTGAGGGGTCCTCTGGCAATCTTATTTCTTTCCCAAGAGTCATTGCAATGAGTCCAAGTCTAGAAGCAAGAAAAATCTTCCCAACTGGCTGATATTAAGGAAATGAAGTGTTCATGAACTGAGAAATCATGCTAAGAATCAAAGCATTATATAAAGGATCAGTTGATAGAAGTTTCTCTAACTATTGAGGGGAAGGGGTGAAAGGAGGTAGTACTTTTGCAAAAATGATCAATCACTAGTGTAAGAATTCATAATGGATTCAGAAACTGTATTGCAGCCAAAAAGGGTTACGCTTTTCACAGATGTTCTAACTACATTTTGGGAGCTAGTGTGGTGGCATAGTTATAGTGCTGGACCTAGATAGGGAATATTTTGATTTAAGCCCCCATTCAACCATGGATCTCAGTGATTCTCAGAATCTCTAGTCAGACTAGGCTGAACTTGTGGGTGGCAATCAGGCAGATCCTGGGATGAAAAGCAAGGGATTGTCAAGGATTAATACTGTGGGAAAGTCAAGGATTGATAATGTGGGAGCAAGAATTCACATCACATTGGATTAGCAACCAGTACCCTGCTCCCAAGAAAATGAAAAGGTGAAACAGCAGGTGATACTATGCAAAATCTTAGACAGTAGCTGAGATCAGAAATTGGCATAGCAGGAAGCAATATTGGTACTCTAGGACCCAAGCATTAAGACTGTTGTTGGACAAGAATACTTATGCCTTTGCTAGAGCTTTGAAAGCACTTCCTAGAAAGCCTTTGGGATGTATGCAGGGGTGGAGATCTTGTCATTGCTCCATAAAGTCACTCTGAATGTTAATATTTTAAGCCTCCATGGCTCACCATTTTAGGCAGTAAAGTTTCTGATTCAAAGGCTGCTGCTTCAGGTCCTAGTATCTTCTGATATAGTTGCAGTCTCTCAGCCTAGCTTACCTCAGAAGATTGTTGTGAATGGAACAAGAACCATGTATACTGCCCTGAACTCCCTAGAGCAGGGATTCAAACCAAGTGTTAATCTTTTAAAATCAGTCCTCTTAAACTTGAATTTTAGTAAATCTTACTTGTCCTGAATACAAGCCAAATGGCCAAAATATCCCAGGGGAAAACCAGGATCATACATACCAGGATTTTTCTATCTTGGTTTCTTCCTCCGCACAGCAGCTCGGCAGCATGTTCAGGCTGGGAGGAGGAACTTGCATAGCCCCTGGTTTAGTTTCATTTTCCTCGCCGACATTGCCACCCATGCGCAAACTGTCCCGTTTTTCCGCCGTTCTGATTGGCTGCAGCCAGCGAAAAATAAACCTGTCTGTCTCCAGCAGTATTTGCATGGGAGTGGGATCTGCATGGTTTGTTTAAAAAGAATCTCCAATTTTTTGAAAGGTGCTGGTTAAGGGAAATCTCATGGAGCAGGCCCAAGTTAGACCCCGAAGCCATGTGGAAATCATGGCTGAACACGATGATTCACCTCCTTATCCTAGAATATATTGGTTGTGGGGAAAACACCACAGTATCCATTTTATCCATCAATGCATTTAGTAAATAAGTTTGAACCATTTGTAACTAACTGTGTAAAATACAAATGTAAATGACTTCTCAAATCAAGTTATTTGTAGTTAACTCATGAAGGTTTTAGAAATATTTTTAATCTGCATCTGTCATTAGTTCACAAGTACTATCTACATTAAACAATGTAACTATTAAAAGGAAACAAATCACAGTTTTAAAATACCTAATTGATCTATATTCCACCTGTACTTGGAATTGGAAGCTATTAAGACCATAATGTTCCATGTCCTATCATTTTATGGATTGGTGTCCCTTATGTTAGCTTAAAATGCAATTAAAATTATGGCCCCATTCAAAGGCCATTGGGAAAGGCATGAAGTTGCACTGGCAGAGGGGTGCATCCACTGACGTGCAGCCACTGTGGCCCTCTCGGGTGTGTGACATAATGCTGAATGCTGCGCCAGCATCCTGGAATCCCCACTTCTGCTGCTGGTATAGCAGAGCCAGGCCAGGGATGTGGCCAGGGGAGGAGCTGACATCCATCCAGCCATTGCCCCAGTTGTGCCCGCCGGCAACCACCAGGGCTAAATCCATTAAGCCCTATAGGTTTAATGGCCTAGTGGCATGAAGGCTTTTTGTGTTTTAAGCCTCCCCATGCCACTGAGAAGCGTTCTTGGGGGGCAACAGGCTGACGCAGCCATGGCACCATGGGCAGGCACCCAGCCCATTGGATGAAACCGTAAATGTTGGTTTTAAAACATACATCAGGTTTTGCTGATTTTTCTTAAATATATTTCTCTGTGCAAATATAGAAGGTATATATAGATAGACATACAGGCATATCTTGAATTACATAATCCTGTTTAGAATTGCTCTGAGAGTGTTCTAAGAAACAGTTAACGTACTTGAAAATAGTTTCTATGGCTTATTCCTGCAAATCACACTATTGTTTGACTATTTCACTGAAACCTTAACTTATTATTTCAACTGATGATTTATCAAACTGGTATTCATCTATGAAACTGGCTGGTCATCTCTATCTGTGGTTGTTTTGCTCACTGAGATCTTGATGTTGTTTTGGTCAAAATCCTCTCCATTAATGGACTTTCACCAGTTCACTTCTATTGTAATAATATTTATTGAGTATCTATATTTAACCAGGAACTTTAAGATAATTTTACAAATTGATCTACAGACATTTTTACATACTGGCAACCAATTAAAAAGGAGGCTGTTCGGGATTATTTGGATTCACCTTCTTGGTTTTCATTACCTTTTTTATTCTGTATATTTAGCTCCAGGAAAACAGTCCCTTTCAGGAACTTCTAGTTCCATTTCCTTGATGACCAATAGTCATATTTTTATTACAGGGTGACAAGGTCTGAACAAGGGTGAACAAATTGAAACCTCATCCACCAGGTTATAGGTAGATCTATCTAGCACAAATGTTCAAACTGTTCTGGATGCTATTATTTTGAAAAATCACGTGTACTTTCTGCTGGTTCTCCCCAATGCCTGTGTCTTTTGATATGCAACTGTCTTAGGCTGCTAGAAGGAACTTTTTACCAGTTTAGCTGCTTCAGTCATTGTAGCCATTCTTGGAGCAAGACCACCTACTTGTGGAACTCCTATCGCATTGCAAAAATGTTGCTGTCTGTACATGGTATCCAAAACAATTTGATTTTTCAATTTATTCCAGATGGCCTTCAAAGTAATTTTTAAGTGTTCAGTTGCTATCTTCTTGGTTCATGTTTCTATGATACGGTGATAGTTTAATTGTTAGCCACCAAGAAGGCATATTATAATATATATTATATATTATAATAATATTATAAATATGGCAAATGAAATAAATAATGTAATATAGCCCCTATGATACCTCCTTCCCAATGTAATTTACCAGCTTCCAGAATCTGCCAGTTAAGGAACATTGTCTAATGTTAAGACTGTCTGTGATGAGATTCTAAAAGAGTATAGTTTAACACCTGTATTAAGATACTACATATTAAATATTATTCTACTGGACAGGGTAGGATGGTTCAGCTGGGGAAAGAACACATACTTTAAGGTTTTAAATTATAACTGAATTGAACTCTGCTGTTTGATGATATGCTACTCTTGTGACATAACTGTTTCAACTATTTAACTTTGTTGTTTATTTAGAAAGAAAGCCAATTTCGCCCAAAAGTGCTGTAATTGGGAAAAATGTAATACTAAGGGATTTTTTTTCTTTGTTTGTTTTGGTCTTATAGTCATGAGACACAAACCACCTGCTGGGATCATCCTAAAATGACTGAGCTCTACCAATCTTTAGGTAAGAGAACTCTTCATATTATCTAATTTGGATTTTAGGATTGTTTTTCTTTATAAATAAAAATGAATGTTAAATGAAAATGGCGGGAGCAGAAGTGCAAATAAGAGATGTATCACAACAAGTAATAGGGATTGTAAAATATAAGGACAATAAGGACAATCAGTGGGGCTGAGAGAGTTCAGAGAGATTGTAAAATATAAGGACAATATAAGGGCAAATATATTAATGCTAATTATTTTTAAATCTAAGGTGCTATTAATATTAATTTCTGATTGCCTGAAGGCAAGTTGAAAGTCTTTTTAATGTTGCTGATCCAGTGTTTTATTTTCATATAATTATTGTGGTTAACATCACTATTTATAATGCCTATCTGGTCGATTTAGAGAGCCTAATACAATCAAATGTGCCTCTTTGTCTGTTTGTTCTCTATTTTATGTTAATATATTCAGGCTTTTCCATGTTCTATTATGGTTGCATTCCCTTTACCATGATTTGCTGGGCACTATTGCAACTATTTCTATTGCCAACTTCTTTAAAGCAACAAAAAAAATAGTTTACAGCTGAAGAGTACAAATTAAATTTGAATGTCATAACCCAAATACATTTGTTTGGTAAACTCAGCACAATTTTGATTTTCATTTAAAAAATATACTGAAGAGCAGATGAAGGCAAAATATGATATTGCTGTTGTTCAGTATTGTATTGCTGAAAGTTTATGTACTGTTAATCTTATTTGTCATCTAGATTTACTTACAATAATTATACTTTGGAAATTCATTACTTCTTGTCATCTGGATAAATCCAGGACGTGTTTTGTTTTTCATTCCTCTGTGCTGAAGTGGCAGACTTGATTCTTAATTAGTCAGTTCTTACTACTGGTAGTTGTTTTATATGTATTGAGTTTGTCTTTTGTGTATTGCCTTCCATTTTTCCGCAGTTTCAGAATGAGCCATTTAATTCCAGTTCTATGTCTAGGTCAGTAGTATTCAGAGTATGAAACAGGTTTCCTAAAGTGGCTGGGACAATAGGTAGATGTCAAGAATTCATGAATTTCCCATCCCACTTTGTGTATATATTCAGTGGACCAGAAACCATATCCAGACCACACAGGTCTTTTCTGTACAGCACAAATATTACAACGTCTTAAGGGCATTAAAAAAAAAACATTTCAAGGGCTTCACAATCTGTATATAAAATTCAACAACCATCTGAAATCATCTTCATGTCTCCTTTTTGTTTATAAAATCAGTGTTCAAAAATGTTTTTTAGTGAAGTGTAACAATGAAAAGACTCCGAAATTACATTAAGGTAGAGGAGAAATCCCTGTTGTTAGAGATGTTCAAGAAATTCTCCATGACTGAATTTCTCCACTGATTTGATCTGTCCACTCACTGGCGTATTATATTGAAACTGTACTTTTTTCACTTTCTTCCTTCGTTTAGTCATTAAATGATTAATATATATTTAATGAATGCATTCTGGATGCATTCTTTCAGCCATGAAATGATTAATGTGTATTTTAATGAATGTATTTTTTGTATCTCAATGTGATAACAGAATGCACACAGAGAAGGCTGTTTGCCAGCCATTCACAAATTGTCGGTCAATAACCAAAAGTGAATTGTAACTGTCTTGCGGCATCCCTGGTTACCCTCTTATCCTAGTTATGACTGAAACAGATGAAAAGGCAGTTGCTGCATTCCTCTTCACTCCTTCTGTCACCTTGCTCTCTCATATTTTAGCAGATTTCAGCACCTTATAGTGGTGGCTACCAAAATATAGAGTAGGTTCTGAAGTAGGTTCCATTTAAAATAAAAAAAAATGATGATGTAGGTGTTGCAGCCTGGAAAATCAAAGGCTAATATCAGAGGCTTGTATTTTTTACCTCCTATCTTGTCCATCCTAAACAAACCACACACACACTTACACACAGCTGTCAGGAATGTTTAACCAAGCACATTTGAAATATTACCAAATAAAGTAACATACACATTCAAAGAAGCATTTTTAGTAAAATACCCTGCATTTAAATTTTATTTATATTTTCTTTATTTACTCAGATTAATTTTACCTTCTTTTTTCCCAGGAGGTTTTCAAGGCAGCTAATTAAAATTAGCATGGAAATCTTATGTGCAGCCCAATCCAGGGAGAGGTGAATCCCCTTCTGGAGCTGGTGCACCCCTGTGCCAGCAGAATTGTCCTTTCTGCCAGAGCTAGGGGCAAACTTATTTTATTTATTTATTTATTCAATTTGGTATATTTCCCCATCCCCGGAGGGCTCCGGGTGGTGTACAACATCAACATAAAATACAATAACAAGAGGGGTGAGTAAATAGCAACCAATAAATACCTAGCATTAAGAACTCAGCCTCATAAACTCTAAAATATTAATTTAATTTAAAACAGTGGTTGCTACATGAAATTGGCGTCCCGCAAAACCCTTACTTTAAAATCCTCCTAACGAGGGAAGGGGGGGCATGTTGAGTCCCAAAGATGTAAAGGGACCCTCACAGGAGAACAGAGGGGACACAATTCAGTGACTGGTCTCTCCAAAGGCCCGGTGGAACAACTCAGGCTTACAGGCCAGGCTCAGTCTTACTCCAATGGCCAGGCGCCACACAGCTCCACGGCGTCCAACCAGAAAGTTATTCTCATTGCCCAGGCCCACTGCTGCAAACTGCTGTGCCAGCAGGGCCAGGGATGGCTTGGAAGGTAGGGCTGACCTTAATCAGCCCGCAGTGTCCGATCAGGTCCGTGCACCAGCAGAGCTGCTGGCAGAGATATGCCATGATTTTCATGGCATATCTTTATTCTCCCCCATGGAGGATTCTTTGTTTTTTTAAAAAAAAAAAAACTTTTTTAGGATTTCCTGAACCACAGGAAAGCCCTGTGGAGCAGACAGTGCCAGAGTAGTGCCATCCCCACATGTCTAACAACTCTGGATTGGACTGGAAGTTTGTCACTAAGATTATTTAAAAAAACTTGCATGAAAATATCTTAATGTAAAATAAGAAGGCACAATAAAACAGATTAAAACATACCTGCAGAGAAAAGAAATACAGAATCAAATATACAGTAAAATTATTAGGAAGCAGCTGCAGAAAACAGCATATTATCACTAATATTTTAATAGCAGTAGACTAACAAAATTAACATCCAGAAAATAACATTACAAGTTGATAGCTAACAATGTGGCCCAATAAAAACAATAAATTCAACAAAGAAAGTTCAGTAAACAAATATGTTGGCCAAGAACAACTTAACGTATCATACAACTGAAGTGCAACCACAGAAATTGGGCCACCATCTTTATTCAATAAGTAGGGGTATGCGGATCCTCAGATGTTCTTAGTAGTTTTGTATGAGAATAGGTAACCCTTCAAACTGTACATTTTTAAGGCAACAAATAGCAGTTTAAACTATGATTGTCAAGATCAGTAGCCAGTGAAGGTCTTTCAGCAATGTTGAAATACATATGCTACACTTTACACATGAACAGTCTAAAGACCTCTTTGCACAGCATATAGTTCAGTATTCCAACTTGATGATGAACATAATGTGGGTTAGCATGGTTCCTTTCTAAGAGAAGGGCAGCAGTTAATGGACCGTCTGATGTTGACTAGAGACATTATGGTTCTTTCTGTAGGCACAAAACCAACAATATTGCCAAACTATGAATCTCTGTCCAAAACAGGTAGTTTCCTCAAAACTTGATTAAGCATAGTCTTGTCTGAACTAAATTTCACTTGGTTGGATGATATGCTGCCCTTTAGCGATTTCAGATATTCCAAACCTCACTGAAAGGAGAACTAGAGCTGCATATCTGCAGCATATGGATGATGGCACTTAACTTTAAATCTCTAAATAGTTTCTCGCAGTGATTTTATGAGGAAAGGAGCAGAAGGCCAGTGGAACGGAATACACATGCATTCGTAATCATAGAGATAGCGAGAAAGTAGAATGATGGAAATTAATTGATCTGTAGCTATATTTCTTATCAAGTGAGTGTACTTTGCTGACATTCTCTAGTTTTCCCTCATTACATCATGCAAACATCAGTATACCCAAATAACATTTCAGTATCAGGGGCTTCTTTCACATAAATTATAATAGGTTTAAAGAGATAAGCTTCTTGCATTTTTATGTTAGCTGTGTAGATGATTGCAAATATTCACCAGATCGCAACAAATGTTACATGAATGCTCACACAGCAATCTCTACAGAAATTAGCCAGGCTCTTGCATACTCATGTAGCATATGCATACTGAATATGAAATGGAGCATTGAAAGGGTTTCCAAATTGAAAGCGAAGCAAAGGCAGGCAGCCACAAGTTTTTTTAAAATTAGCTCTTGCATGTCCTCCCTCAATGCAGCATGCCTCTACAAGCTGAGGCTGGATACCTGCACACTTTCCTCCACAGGCTGTGTTCAAACACTACCCTTCCCCCCACCTCAGCCAAGTTGGGTGGCCAGAGTGGCTTTGTGAGGGTTTCACTGACTATCAATGTAATCATTTACCTTTGAAGTAATTACAAGGCAGTATTAAGCCTCTCTTTCTTCTTTCTTAATCGTAGTGGTAAAATCAGTTTTATAAGGGCACACTGACCTGTGGCCACAAAAGCCATTTTACAGAAGAGTTTGACTTTGTGATCAGCCTGTGGCATGGGAGATACTAAGCAATCATCCCTCTGCAAACTTTTTCAAGTCCCAAAACTACCTTGGGGATTTCTGTAACATAGGCTCATTCCGCACATGCAGAATAGTGCACTTTCAAACTGCTCTCAGTGCTTTTTGAAGCTGTGCGGAATAGGAAAATCCACTTGCAAACAGTTGTGAAAGTGGTTTGAAAACGCATTATTTTGCGTGTGCAGAAGGGGCCGTAGTTTGGTCCTAAATTATGTAAGCTGCTTCATTTTTGTTTGTTTGTTTCAGCTGACTGTGTTACAACCATTGAGATGGAAGGCACCTCTGAGCCCATGCCTAATGGTTTCACAAAACACAAGTAATCCCTCACATTTAAAGATGTCAGACATAAAGCCCTGCAGCCTTCGTTAGGCTTTTGAAGGACCTCAATAGGATCTGTGTCACTCAAATATGTTCCGTTTGCTATTTAAATCAATTTGTGTGCATATGAATTCGCAGTATGTTAGTGGTTCTTGCATTGGGGAAGTACAACAGGAAGACTTTAAGAAGTCTTGCAGACAGCTTTCCTTTTCTCTTCCCCCTCCTTTCCGTGACTCACAGAATTCACATTCCTGAAATATCTTCCAGGAAGTGAATGGATGGTGGCAATAGGAGGAGTAATTTAGAGGGCTGATGTTCATCACAGTGAGACAGAAATGATATTTCAGAGGTGAGGAAAAAAAGAGATAAAAATGAAGCTCATGGAGATCTAGTACTTCATCTGATATTGGTTTACAAACCTCATACAATTTAATTCTCTGTTTTTGGAATGTATAGACAAAAGGTGTAGTGATGGAACTAATGTCTCCTGCTCACTTGTTCTGTCTCATACCTTGTTCAGTATTTGCATACATAGTTTTGTTTTGTAACATGCAACAGAATATGCAAAGCAGCTCTCTGCCCTATTTTTTATAGATATTGTGTACCCTGACTGGTCTTTCTGGAATATCTGAGAGAGGTCTTTCTGAACAGCTGGTAGCCATAGGAGACCGGAGGGGACTTGAGCCCTGGATGCTCCTTGTGGGGCACAGGGAGAGACCCCCCCCCCCATCCTATCATGACAGTAGCAGCCATACTTGCTGCTGCCTCCTTCAAAATTGGAATTTTTTGGAAGCAAGGAGGGAAGAGAACTTAACCAACATTGCGGGGGGCTGGAGCAAGGACAGCCCTGAGCCCACTTGTCTAAATACAGATGTATTTAGGCAAGGGATAATGTTAGAAAAACTAAAGCTCACAATGAGCTGAGGCTTGCCAGAGAGGTTAAAAACAACAAAAAAAGGATTTTTTGGTTATGTCCATAGCAAAAGGAATAAAAAAGATAGGACAGAGTCACTGCTTGGAGAGAATGGCAAAATGCTAACAGGGGATGGAGAAAAGGCAAAACTACTCAGCACCTTCTTTGCCTCAGTCTTTTCCCAAAAAGGAAAAGGTGCTCATCCAGGGGGAAATGACTCAGAAGATACAGTAGGAGAAATTTAGCACAGAATAAATAAAGAGTTGGTAGTGCAGGAACACCTGGCAACTTTAAACGAATTCAAATCTCCAGGCTTTGATGAGCTACATCTCAGGTATTAAAATAGCCTTTTGCTATAATCTTTGAGAACTCCTGAAGAACAACAGAAATCCAAGCGGACTGGAGGAGGGTAATGTTATCCCCATCTTCAAAAAGGGGAAAAAGGAGGACCCTAATAATTACAGTCCAGTCAGCCTGACATCAATACCAGGGAAGATTCTGGAGCAGATCATTAAACAGGCGGTCTGCCAGCACTTAGAAGGGAATACTGTGATCACAAAAAGTCAGCATGGGTTTTTGAAAAACAAGTCATGCCAGACTAATCTTATCTCTCTTTTTTGATAGACAAGCTTGGTAGATGAAGGGAATGCTGTGGATGTAGCATACCTCGATTTTAGTAAGGCTTTTGATAAGGTGCCCCATAATATTCTTTCAAGTAAGCTAGTGAAATGTGGACTAGACAATGCAACTATTAGGTGGATTTCTAATTGGTTAACTGACTGAATTCAAAGGATGCTCATCAGTGGCTCATCTTCATTCTGGAGAGAAGTGACTAGTGGGTGCCACAGGGTTCTGTCCTGGGCCCAGTGCTATTCAATATTTTTATCCACAACTTGGATGATGGAATGAAGGCATACTAATCAAATTTGCAGATGACACCAAAATAGGAGGGGTATCTAATACCCCAGAGGACAAAGTCAGAATTCAAAATGACCTGGACAGATTAGAGAGCTGGGCCAAAACAAACAAAATGAATTTCAGCAGAGATAAATGTAAGATACTACACTTAGGCAGAAAAAAATGAAATGCACAGATATAGGATGGGTGACACCTGGCTTGACAACACTACATGCGAAAGGGATCTGGGAGTCTTTGTAAACCACAAACTGAACATGAGTCAGCAGTGTGATGTGGTATCCAAGAAAGCCAATGTGATTCTGGGCTGTATTAATAGGAGTATAGTGTCTAGATTGAGGGATGTAATTGTACCTCTCTGTTCTGCATTGGTTAGACCTCACTTGGAATATTGTGTACAGTTCTCAGCACCGCAATTCAAGAAGGATATTGACAAGCTGGAACATGTCCAGAGGAGAGCAACCAAAATGGTAAAAGGTCTGCAATCCATGCCCTACGAGGAGAGACTTAGGGAGCTGGGTATGTTTAGTTTGGTGAAAAGAAGGTTAAGGGGTGACATGATAGCCATGTTTAGACATTTGATGGGATGTCATGTTGATGAGGGAGCAAGCTTGTTTTCTTCTGCTCCAGAGACTAGGTCCAGGAGTAATGGGTTCAGTGTGAAGGAAAAGAGATTCCACCTAAACATCAGGAAAAACTTCCTAACAGTAAGGGCTGTTCGACAGTGGAATACTCTACCTCCAAGTGTGGTGGAGTCTCCTTATTCGGAGGTTTTTAAACAGAGGCTGGATAGCCATCTGTCAGGAGCGCTTATGTGTTCCTACATTGCAGGAGGTTGGACTTGATGGCTCTTGGGGTCTCTTCCAACTTTAAGATTCTATTATTCTATATACAGTAGGTATATTCTGCATTACAAACTACAGTAGGGAATAAAATCCCTTCTTTTTGTGCATGAGATTTGGACCGGCAATTTCAAGTACGAGGTTGGAACATAGGAAGCTGTCATAATCTGTGAACATTCAGTACTCTAAGGTGTCTTCAGATCAAGAAGGGGGGAAAAGCATGTGCATCTATTGTGATTAATAGGGTTGTTCATCTTTTAGACTGAGATTTTGTTTGCGATATCTGCCTTTTGTCAAATTCAAGCAGAAGTGTATTAACATGTTCAGCACCAACATCAGCTCTGACACCCTGACCACAATGATTCTGAATGTGGATTTAAATATGGATTTAGATACGACCAGTCCTGACATGGTCCAGACAGCTAGTCCCATTTCACAATGATCAACCAATCCACTAATTATTAAAGGCTGAGTCAAAACACACAGTTTGTTTTGTAATTTCCTACGAAGAATATATACTTTAATTGAAAGCATCTAAAATCCCTTTGATGTAACCTACTAGACATATATTTTATCTTTTGAACATTCCAGCTAACACATCCTTCTAAGTAGAATCTAATCAAACGACAGAAACACTTTTCAGTTGATGAAAAGACTATCAAGACACGTTTTTACAAATTACAACTATTAATAAGATACCTATGCTTATACCCCATTTAAAGATTTTTAACACTGAGGATTATCAAACATGTTTTTCTAGAGCAATAATATTCAAATCCTAAGAAAAGTATGTGCTTCTACCTATATTTCTGAATCTAATGAATTTTTTGTTGCTCTGCCTGGAAAGCCAGTTTTTAAATGCTGTTCATCTCAGAGTAATTCTTTTGAGTCCAGAGTGCATCCCTTGAGAATTAAAACAAAAAAATAATAATCTGCATTTAACACTATTTGTGTCTTTGTTCTCATGTACCAGTTTTTTGAATAGTGCTTTTGCTGGAGCAAGCTTGACTTAAAAGTAGAGGTGGAACCATGTAAACTATTTGCACTGAAAACATCTTTACTTGTTTGTCCTAAAGTAAATGTTTAACTTATGCTGTCACATGTCTAGTATTCAACATTCATTCCGTCTTGTGTATATGTTTGTGTGTATGTGTTTCTGAAACATAATGCTTTGTAATCTCTATTCTCTGAACTACCCTGTTGGATTATATTTCCTCTATGAACTGGAATTGCTGGTCAGAGTTTGTTGGAAAGCACATTTATAATAGACTTTATTTGCTGTTTGACAGTTTCTAGATACAAAGTGTTAGGGAATGACCCTCCATTCCAAACGGGAACTCGGGGCTTTTTAATAGCAGTATGATAAGCATAGTTCAGCTGTGCAGTCTCGATCAGATGGAGATGCAATGATGGGGGAAAACTGGAATGCTAGTTGTATGCTTATCTGTGTTATTCACTTCTCAGACTCATTTGTAATGTAGAACTCTTTCTTCTTTCTTCTGTCCTTAATTGAAATGTATTCCTCAGAGCAAGAGAACTGATCTTTTACAAGTCTACACAATGGAATGGTAGCCGTAGTGCCTTGGCAAAAAAAATGTTTTTATTAATTTGTTTTCAGGATAATTTAAGTATTTTTGTTTAAAACCCAAAATTTATTCCAAGCCAAATCAAGGTTTTTAGAGCTGTGACTGTTAAGGTAAAGAAGGTCTGGCAGGAACAAGCAATGCTTGATCAATATGCTAATTAGCAGCCCATCAAAAAGGTGCTTGAAAGTGTGTTAGCAGCAAATTCATCCTGAAAGCCATCACCATCATATTAACAAGACAAGTGGATTTTTTTAAGGTAGTAGTATAGATACATATCCAAATATCTGTCGAATGGAAAAGCAGCAAATTACCAAGAAAGTGACTATCCAAAGTTATTTTTTCTGTTTCTGAAAACAAGCTAAAATTAAACAGGAAAATAAATTATAAACATTACTTTGCACATTTCTGCTCTTTCTAGATGTTTCACCAGTGAGTATAGAGTGAAGAAAAAAGAATATACATTAAAGGAAGAGAGCAGAAATGTTTTTGTTAGCAAGGCTTCAGCGTGGTGTTAGAATGCATATGCAAGACTCTTATTTATTAATGCTTTTGTTGTTGTAGAGATGGTGTGGCCATAAAAGATGCATTTTTCCCTTTTTGCTGAATCCTCATCAGGAGGACAAATACCTACAGTGCAGTATAACCAGATGCACAGACACTGTTTGGTTTTTTGGATGCACCATAGCTCAGCAGCAGCAAATATACAGCGCCTACAAAACACTGAGTATTGAATTCCCAACATTTCGAACTGACAGTATTAGCATATGGTTTTGGCCACAAGAGTTCTCCTTACTCATGCTAAGAAGGGTTTCACATTTGACCCAGGAGAACTGAGGTATCACAACCCCAAGCAAATCCCTTGTAGAAGCTTGCCAAGTTTATATTAAAGAAGCTTGCGAAGTTTATTTTAAGGCCCATTTTTTTAAAGATATAGTTATGCCTTTGTTGCTTGGCTTGATTGTGGCCCCTGCTTCAACGTTATACATTCCACCTTCATGGTAAATTTCAAAGGGCACCTTCAGAGCTAGGTTGTTATTTAAACTGAAGTGGTTGGCCTTTGAGAAATCTGATTCCAGTACTCAAACTAGGTGAAATTGGCACTGGCGTCAGTATTTTATAAAGCTGCATTGTTCTCTATTGAATCTTGGGATTTGGTTGCCACATGCAAAGCCTGGCAGAAGTCTACATCTCTCTTTTCTTTTTAATTTGTTCTATGTCATTTTTCCTTTCTAGTTGTTGAACAAGCAGCTTGTTTGATTGCATCTGTTAAGTAGAAGGAGTGAAAATACCTAATTAACACTTTTCTAAAAATGACTCCATTTATAGTTTTAGAACAGTGATGGCGAACCTATGGCACGGGTGCCAGAGGTGGCACTCAGAGCCCTCTCTGTGGGCACGCACAAACATAGTTGCCCCCACACACACACACACATCTAGGCTGGCCTGGGCCGCTGGGCTCGATTATTAGCATTAAACCTAAGACCTAGTTTTGGGAAGCAGTGTAGGTAACCCTGTCAAGCACTGTTAAACCCCCCTGATTCCCATGCAAAAAACTAAAGCGTGATCCTTTACATGGGAGTAAGCTCGGTTGCTGGCAATGGGGTTGCTCTCTGAGTAAACCCTCCTAGGGTTGTGATTCACCACAGTTAGGAAGAGTTGCAACAGTTTAGCTTCCAAAAGCAAAGCCACCCACCTCACCACCATAGTAAGTGTAATGGAGCCAACCGTTTTTTCTAAACTAAAACCTCAGTATTCAGGTTAAATTGCCGTGTTGGCACTTTGTGATAAATAAGTGGGTTTTGGGTTGCAATTTGGGCACTCTGTCTCAAAAAGGTTTGCCATCACTGTTTTAGAAAATATTTTTTCTAAAAATGACTCCATTTAGTGACTTTATAATAGGACCCCATATCAAAAAATAAAATAATTTGAGATATTTGATTTCACTGCAGAATTTTAAGGACGTTTAATTCTTCTTTGAATTCAGTGATCCTTAAAGGTAGTTAATGCTGGCTGGTATATCATAAGAACATAAGAACATAAGAACAAGCCAGCTGGATCAGACCAAAGTCCATCTAGTCCAGCTCTCTGCTACTCACAGTGGCCCACCAGGTGCCTTTGGGAGCTCACATGTAGGATGTGAACGCAATGGCCTTCTGCGGCTGTTGCTCCCGATCACCTGGTCTGCTAAGGCATTTTGCAATCTCAGATCAAAGAGGATCAAGATTGGTAGCCATAAATCGACTTCTCCTCCATAAATCTGTCCAAGCCCCTTTTAAAGCTATCCAGGTTAGTGGCCATCACCACCTCCTGTAGCAGCATATTCCAAACACCAATCACACGTTGCGTGAAGAAGTGTTTCCTTTTATTAGTCCTAATTCTTCCCCCCAGCATTTTCAATGAATGCCCCCTGGTTCTAGTATTGTGAGAAAGAGAGAAAAATTTCTCTCTGTCCACATTTTCTACCCCATGCATAATTTTGTAGACTTCAATCATATCCCCCCTCAAGCCAGCCTCCTCCTCCAAAACTAAAGGAGTCCCAAACGCTGCAGCCTCTCCTCCATAGGGAAGGTGCTCCAGTCCCTCAATCCCAATCCTTTGTTGCCCTTCTCTGCACTTCTTTTTCTATCTCCTCAATATCCTTTTTGAGGATGCGGCGACCAGGAACTGGACCTGCACAGGGGTACTCCCAAGTGCGGTCACGCATCTTCACTTACTTGCTTTATATAAAGGGCATGAGCAATCCCTTGCAGTCTTTATTATCAATTCCTTTTCTAATGATCCCCAGCATAGAGGTTTTGCCTTTTTCACAGCTGCCACTGCATTGAGCTGACATTCCCATGGAACTATCAACTAAGAGAGCATCTTCTAAATCCCTCTTCCTGGTCTGTGACTGATAGCACTTGGGGACCCTGTAGAAAAGCGTGTAAGTGTGAAGTTTGGATTTCTTTTGCCCCTATGTGCACTGCCACTCTTACATTTTGCTACATTGAACTGCATTTGCCACTGGCCTTCTGAGCCCACTCACCTAATTTAGATCAAGGTCCAGCTTGGAGCCTCTTCGCAATCCTTTTGTGGTTCTCTCTACCTTTACCCCTACATAATTTGGTATCATCCTGCAAACTTGGTACCACCACTGCTTACCTCCACCCCCCTACTTCCAGGTCATTTTATGAATAGGTTAAAGAGCACTGGTCCCCAAAACTTGGATCCCTTGGGGGACACCTACTCCCGACTATCTCTCCATTGTGAGAACTTCCCATTTACACCCACTCTTTGTTTCCTGTTTCTCAACCAGTTTTTAATCCATTGGAGGACTTCCCCTCTTATTCCTTCATTGCTGAGTTTTCTCAACAGTCTATGGTGAGGAACTTTGTCAAAAGCCTTTTGGAAATCCAAGTAGACAATGTCCACCGGTTCACCCCTGTCCACATGCCTGTTTACACCCTCAAAGAACTCTTGAGTAAAGTTTGTAAGACAGGGACTTGCCTCTCCTGCAAAAGCCATGTCTGACTCTTTCTCAGCAAGGTCTTGCTATTTTCTTAAGTAACATAAGCTTAATAATTTTATCTTTAATGATAGATTCTACTAATTTACCAGAAACAGATGTCAAACTGACTGGCCTGTAATTTCCCGGGTCCCCCCTAGATCCTTTCTTAAAGATTGGTGTGACATTGGCCATCTTCCAGTCTTCAGGGATGGAGCCTGATTTCAGGGATAAGTTGCATTGACAACTTATATCAGACAAGTGTTTCTATTATGAACAATGACTTTTCTATTTCCAGTTTAATTCATTGTATATTTATATTTGTTTTCAGTTTATACTTAGCTTTCTTTACTGAATACATTCCTTCCAATGATGAAATAATAGCTTTCACACTTTCCCCCCTCTCATTCATCTTTTAGCTGACCTGAACAATGTAAGATTCTCAGCATACAGAACTGCCATGAAGCTCCGAAGACTTCAGAAAGCCCTCTGTTGTGAGTAATCAAACAAACTTTACTTTTTGTGTGTGTATGTGTACTTAAAATGTAGTGAAGCTGAGGCTGTTTCCGCACGGGTGGAAACCATCATCCCTGGGGCACTGTTCGCACAGCTGGTGCTGCTGTGTTGCAGCAGTGCCATGCTCGTCCCCCCCCCCCTAGCAGCGCAAAGACACTGCTTTTGAACTCGCTCCCTGAGCGAGGTATTTCAAAAGCAGCGTCTTCCCACTGGACAGTATGAAGCACACTGGTTGAGGGTGCCGCTTTTGGCCCTTCGGGTGTTCCCGTTCTCGGCTGGAGAAACATGTCCATGCTGCCCTTCGACCCTCGGAGGTCGGAGGGCAGCGTGGACATGTCCCTCCAGCTGTCCAGAGTTGCACAGGGAGGAGAAGTAGGTGACCGCCGCAACCCACGGTGGCTCCATGTGGAGCTGCCTCTGTGGGTCTGAGCAGCCTCAACATTGCCTTCACGAGATTGTGCGAACAGTCTAGTGCATCTACCGGCATTAATTATGCCAGTGGACAGCCGTTTCTCCCGCCCTGCAGAAACGGCCTGAGTTGACTCATTGTTGCTAAGGTTAACTTATCCTCCATTTGTTCTTCTGGTTTATTTAGAAGTAAAATGGATTCAAGGAAACAACTGCAGGGTAAAAACTAGTGGAACACAATTTCTCTGCCACCCCTACTGCTGTCCACTGAGCCTCCCCCTATTTTGTTCCTGGGGTTCTTCAGGAACATCTATGTCAAAGCTGGGGTTCACATTGAGAGTGAGAGATAGTAAAAATAATCCTCCCACCATCCACCAATGGAAATGCTAAATGCTAGGGAATACCAGTGTTAACATGAATTTGCTCATTCCCTTTTATGTAGTCCATTGTATTTCCCTCTATTGTTTGTATTTTTTCATCATCTTGCAGCGTATTGTTTAATTGGCTTTAATCTAAATTGTATATTGTTATATTGGTGTTTAACCATATTATGTATTAAGAATGTTGGAAGCCACCCCAAGCCCAGCAGGGGAGGGGCAGCATATTAAACCAATATTTAAATAAAGTGCCATCAAGTCACAGCTGACTTGTGAAAACCTTGTAAGATTTTCAAGGCAAGAGATGGTTAGAGGTGGCTTTCTATTGCCTGGCTCTGTGTGGGCTGTGAGAGTTCTGACTAGCCTATGGTCACCTGGTAGCTTCATGTGGAGAAGCAGTTCTTCAGATTAGCGTCCACTGCTCTTAGTGTCCACTGCTCTTAGCCACTACACTACACTGGCTCTCTGCCAGTATTGTTCACATTCCATATTTGTGAGAAATGAGAAGTTTCAAAGACAGGAAGAATAGGGATTTGGAGGACAGAGTACTGGAATCATGTCATTTATAAGTATGAGCCTATTGATGGAGATATCTGTTGTTGTTAAGGCACTATTAGGATATGCTGATCCAATACATTAATTTTTCCATTTATTTCTGTCAGGTGGACAGCGTTAAGCAGCATAAAAATAGAAGAAAAATATGAATGCATTGATTATAATATTTAAGTGAATGTGTGAAAATTGTTCAGTCTGTCAAAACACTTTTAGTACTTTGTCTTTTTCAAGAATACTCGATTGGGTTTATATATGAGTGTTAATGTCAGTCCTCTTTTGACCTGTTGTAAGGACTTTATGACATTGTTTGTCTTTACTCAAAGGCTTACTCAAGTCTATGTTTTATAGTTCCAGAAGCTTTTACAAGCACCTGTGCTAAATACCAAAGCACATTCTTCATGTCTGCTTCAAAGGAACTTTATTGGGATGGCTAGTTACCATAGTTTGTTCTTTCAAGGCATTGTATTTTCTAAATAAGATGCCTACCCTCAAATGTTCTTTTATTGCACCGTTCTAAACCTGACTTAATTGTATGGCATTGTTGTTGGTAGTAAATATCCTTTATTACGGTTCTTTCCAAGCTTGACTTTAATATTGTGTAAGAAAAAAAGGGAGAACATTCTGTGGGATCCCACATACAATAAAATGGAAGGCATATTTTGCCTGAGTTTAAGCTGCAATCTCATATTTGCTATCTGGGGTTTAAGATCTATTGGATTACATCTGGACACCTTTTTCATTCAGTACAACCCAATTCCCCTTTTTATTGCAGCCCTCATTCTGCATGTTTTCTTATCTGTTTAGGTCCAATTTAGAGCTGCCATCCTCCAGATGGGGCCTGGAGATCTGCTGAAATTGCAACTGATGACAAAAATCAGTTCCCCTGGAGAAAAATGACTGTTTTGGAGGATGATCTGTAGCTGGCACATGCTGGGAGCTGGGGAGGTGTGTGCCAGTGTCATGCATGATAAGATATCACATCCAGGGAACACTGGAAGTGATATCACATGACTGTAGGAATTGCTGGAAACTCCTTGGAAATCCATAGTTGCCTGTAATTCCTAGAGTCATGTGTAGGGTTACTGGACCCCCATTGAGGGCAGGGAATCCCTTGCTTTGGGCTTCTTACCCCCAGCACCATCCATCTGCCTGGCAGGGGTCTTACCAAGTTTAACATTAGGCCTAGGCCTTGATGTTGCTAGTGTGACGACATCCCTGCCAGGACAGACATCATCACACAGGGGAGACGCCAGTGGCGGAGCTACAAGGGGACAGGGGGCACATTACACAGGGGGCACACCTGGGGGCATAAAAATCCCTTCCCCCCTCACCCTGCCTCACCAGGTCTGGCCCTGCCCCACCAGCCTGACCCATTTTCAGCCAGCAGAAAGCTGTTTCTTTCTGTAGGGAAAGGGGGCAGGGCCACAGGAGGGCAGAAAACACAGAGTGCGCTTCAGGCACACTCCTGCCCAGCTATGCTTCTGGGAGATGCTGAGGTATTTGGACAAAACTCTGTGGTAATAACAACTTCTACTGTAGAGTTTTTTCCCAAATAATCCAATACTTTAAACTAAGTCTGGTAACAACCAGTGCAGCATCTGCAGAATAGGACAGACTCAATACAACAAGTTTTTATGCTAGTGGAAAATGATGGCATTCCCTTTCATCACCCCCCCCCCCCAGACTAATATGTCATGTGAATACTTACACTATGCTTCAGGGTTTTTTTGTGGTGACTCCAGACACCTAAAGTCTTAATTTATTCATTATTAAATATCCTATTTTATTAACTATCCTGATTCACCTTGCTTGAGATGCTGTGAGAAAGGTGAATTAGAAATAAAACTGATAATTCACTTCCAAGTAAGCTTATATTGAATTGAGTTGTCAGGTATTTGCATCTAAATCAAATAAAAGTAGTTAATCTAGGTGTCTTTTAAAATTAAAAATACAACCTCATTGAAGACAAAACAGTAAAACATTCTTTTTTTAAAAGAAAACCTTCATACAGTGCTTCTTAAAACTGTAAAACTAAAAATGAAATGTAGGAAAATGTACCATCTTGAAGGGTTAATTAGATTGAGAAATATTTACATCAGTATTTATTAAACTAGTTTATTTCCAAATGCAGTTTGACCCTGATCATTAGGATTATATTTATTCAAATTTGTCCTTTTTATCCTGAATGAAAACTGTTTGGATAATATAACCATGTTAGGAAAATGTATGAGTTGTTTATATAGTTGTATTGGACATTGGGTACTGGGTTCATATCCTTCCAAAACTATGGAGCTCGCAGGTGGACTTATATCAGTTGTATTTGTGTCGGCTCCTTATGGCACAGAGTGGTAAGCTGCAGTACTGCTGTCAAAGTTCTGGTCATAACCTGAGTTCTGTCCCAATAAAAGTTGATTTCTGATAGCTGGCTCAAGGTTAGCTTAACTTTCCAACTAGTCAAGGTTGGCAAAACAATTGCCCAGCTTGCTGGGGATAAACTGTAGAAGACTGGGAAAGCAATGGCAAACTTCCCCATAAACATAGTCTGCTTAG
The DNA here is from genome assembly GCF_021028975.2 of Sphaerodactylus townsendi. NCBI lineage: Eukaryota > Metazoa > Chordata > Lepidosauria > Squamata > Sphaerodactylidae > Sphaerodactylus > Sphaerodactylus townsendi. The sequence continues at coordinate 77,379,808 of NC_059428.1, forward strand.
TAAACATTGTGATGTGATGTCACCCCACTGGTCAGCAAGGACCAAGTTCTCTCACAGGGAACAACCTTTACCTTTTCAACCTAATGTAACCTGAGTTGTCTGGAAAACATTCAGGTTATAAATACTGTAAATAAACACAGAGATAACTTTATTGCTGTGTGTGTGTGTGTGCGTGTGTGTGCGTGTGTGTGCGTGCGTGTGCGCGTGTGCGCTAGGAAGCTGATTCACAAATAATAGGTAGTTGCAATAAGGAAGATGTGTGTCCACGTAGAACATGAAACATGCAGTGAACTGCAGTTTACATAATCCTACACTCCACGAGGAGCCGCGTGGTGTAGTGGTTAAATGCTTACACTGCCACTCACATGGTCAGGAGTTCGAGCCCCCTGTGGGTCAGATACCCTGACAGCTGGCTCATGGTCAATTCAACCATCAATCCATCCATCCCTTGGTCGGTAAATGAGTACCTAGCACATAGCTAGGGGGTAAAGAATAGCCGGGGAAAGCAATGGCAAACTACCCCACAAAAACGGCTTGCCTATGAAATCACTGCTTGCAGTGGTACCCCAGGGTCGAACACGACTGAAGGGGAAACTTTACCTTTTACAGTCCATAATCATTAAAAAAATGAATTTGGAAAAAAAGATTCTCCTGTAACAGCAGTCTCTTGTGCATCCTCTGATTTTCTCTTTCTCCTTTTTCTTGTGTGTGATAATGAATTAATCACACTAACTAGGATAGTTAAAAGTAAAGTTTTCCATGAGTAGGGTGTTATTTATGGTTTATTTAAAGTTTTTCTGGTTCTTTTTAATCAGTATTTTTTTAAGTTCTGTTTTTAATCTGATCTCCTTCTTCCCACCTATATCTCTCACCAGAGTTCTCTTTATTTTATTGCAGTGGAACCTCGGTTTTTGTTGGTAATCCGTCCGAAAAGAATCGATGAAAACCGAAACCGATGAAAACCAAGGCAAACTTTTCTATAGGAATCAATGTAAATCCAATTAATCCATTCTAGGCACTCCAAAAAACATACCAAAAACACATTTTTGGTGAATAAACATAGTGTTTAATGCTGAAAACAGTAACAAACAATAACACTAGGGCCAGCTTCAGAGCCAGTCCAAAGTGGTCATTAAGATTTGTCTGAAATGGGGCCAGACATTGTCATTAAACAAGTTGCAGACACGGCCTGCAACAGCTTTGTCCAGGTGATTTTTCTCCACAAACCCTGCACCTTAGTGCAAATTGATGAAAACTGAGGCAAATCGATGAAAACCGAGACAAAATTTTCACTGAAGAAATCGATGAAAACCGAAACAGATGAAAACCAAAGACAATGAAAACCGAGGTTCCACTGTACTTTATTTCGGTTGAAATATGTATTTTTTTTAAAAAAAAAATAGAATGTGTTGCATTGTATAAATATTGTAGGCTGCATTGGGACTCTGAGTAAATGGTGTTTCAACTAATCTCACACTTTCAATCCATCTTGGTTCACAAGGTAGCTTTTAATTTAAAAAAAGACAAGAAGATATAATAACAATAAATTAAAAGTGATTAAGAGCCAAGGAACAATAAAAATTCTATTCTACTGTCATACATTGTAGGATAAAAACACTGTTACTTACCATACATTGTAGGATAAAAACACTGTTACTTACCGTAACGGTTATTCATCTAGTTGTCCTCTGTGCAGAAACACATAGGACTGCTCTTGCACAGGATCGACCATGGAGCATTTTGATCACAAATTAAGAGCTTCAGTCAAATATGAGTGCTCCCAGCCACATGCCTGGGCTAGCCACTTTCCCCTCCCATGTCATGTGATTAGGGAGGAGGGGTACACTTCCTCCCTCCAGATCTTCCTTTGCTGCTACGCAGGCTAGATGACAGCCCACAGCGGAAAAGGTGGGAGGGATGTGTGTCAGTATAGAGGGCCAGAGGGCCACTAGATGAACAACAGTTACAGTAAGCAACATTATTGCTCACCTTTGTGGCCTCTGTACAGCCCCACCTGGGAGAATAGCAAGCATATGTACTGTAGAGGTAAGTGTGGCTGTTTAAGGAACCTCAAACTTTGAAATGTAGCTCAGACAACCGAGGAGGAGATGGTGCTGGATGGTGCTCTGACAGTTAAATGACAATTGCCAATGGGAGAGCAAAAAGAGGATAAATGTAGGTGGCTGAAACTCTTCTCTCAAGATTGGTCTGCCTGAATTGTGTCTGCCCCTTTTACAAGAGTGGAACGGTGGAGGGTGCTGGAGCACCAGAGGGGACAACAGACTCATGATGCATGGGACTGGTGTAATTTTTCACTGTTCAGTATTTTACAGTTAGGCTAGAAGCTGCAGTCCTGCAGAAAGTATAGCAGTGAGAAGACAACTTGTGTGCCTCCCTTTAGATATACAAATGTTATCGTTTATCAAATCAATCAAACCCATATTCAGATTTACTTGCTTTTTTAAAAACATAGATTTGTAGCTATTTAGGACATTTCAAATCCTGGGGAGGCGGGGTGGGGAGCAAGTTAAAGACCTCCTGACCTCAGTGGCCAGCAAAGTGGCTGAAATAATTCATTTCCTCTACTAAATAATATATACACCTGTCTTATATGGATTTCAAACTGGCCAACTAAAATTAATTGTATAATACTTTACAGTACATGTTCTGTAAAGGAGTAAAGAATACACTCAGAATACTTGTGTCTTATGATTTATTCAATAATTCTCTAAAGTGAAATATCTTTTTACATATTCTACTTCATTAATAGACTGATTAGGGCTATCACATGATATTTAAAAACAAAGCCATTACATACTTTTAAGGTACTGTCTCATTATTATAGACAGCTTTCCCAAAAGAGAATGGCCCCTGGTTATCTGTAGGTGCATATATAATGAGGCTGCCTCCCAATTCTTGAGGTGTTCATTTAATTACCATTGATTCTCAGTCATCTCATCAGAGCTGAATACACAGCCTTAAGCTCCAAGTTAAGGTACTTTACTGCATTTCCAATTTAGCTAATAAATAGACATTAGAGAAAGCATCCCTCCATGATCCTGGGGGATACAGCTGATAAATACACGGTGGTTGGAGAAGTAACTGTTCTTACAACAATAACATTTTATGTCACCAAATTAAATTTTATCTATATAAAGCAAATCCATTGCACAATAGGAAATACTAACATTGAAATATGAATGCTCAAGCATATACACCCTTCTTTCAGCTGATCCTAATTTCTTACACACTGAAGATATTTCTGATTAGTACTGTTATTTTTGTTATTCATACAGTGGATCTTCTGAGTCTGTCTGCCACATGTGATGCCTTGGACCAGCACAACCTCAAACAGAATGACCAGCCAATGGATATACTGCAGATTATTAACTGCTTGACTACCATTTATGATCGACTGGAGCAAGAGCACAATAACCTGGTCAACGTCCCTCTCTGCGTAGATATGTGCCTCAACTGGCTTTTGAATGTTTATGACACGTATGTGTGGGTAGACTTCAGTGACAGTCGATTATAATGAGCTTTTGTCCTTGCTGTAAAATGAATGACTCAGAGCTGGAAAGCTTGTAGTCAAAGTGCAAGTTTAATACAGCTAATGGTTTCAAGGCGGCACTCAGCTGAATCAATGGAGCCCTTGGTTCAGCTTCAAGCCCTGGTTCTTAGAGTTATGAAATGTTAAAGGGTCAAATGGCACACTTTTAAATAGAATGTCCTGTGTAACTGGGGTCATTTTATCAAGTTCTGTCTCATTTATTAAATAATTACTGTTAGTCACTCATATATTTTCTCTGCCAAAAGGATTTAACATTACCTATTTTGCATGGAGAACTACTTTCCATAGACAGTTGGGCAAATAAAATATTGTGGCTTCAGTTTAAAGAGCAGAATAACTGATTTTAGCCCAATCAAAGAAATTATATATACAATTAAAGGCATGGTTTATAGTCCTGGATTACTTCCAGGCCCCAAGAATGTTTCATTAAATTTTAATCAAGATAATTACACCCAATTAATTTGTGGATAGGGAATTGATGATGTGTGTAGTGGAACCTTCTCCCAGTTACAACATACTTCAAAAGTTTTGTTCTTTGTCATAATCTGTCTCTATCCTAGTGTGCTTTCTCGTCCTTTCTCCGGTGTCTATATACTGACTTTAAGACCTGGTGCAAAAAAGGTTGTTTGGTCGTGGTGGGGGAGGGAAGCCACCCATACGGTTGGGGGGTTGGGGAGAGAGAAAACTCAAGATTTTGCACCAAGCTACACTTTTCCTAGATATGCCTCTGTCATATAGATCCACCTAAATACAGATGTAATTTTGCATTATGAGTGAACTGATATGTTTGAACTGAAAACCCAAAATAAGTTATTCACAGGCACTCCCATTTAAGGTTAAAAGTACACAATGAAGACAAATGAGAAAACGCACACCATTGCAGTTCAGACAGCTTCTTGGATCCAGTTGAAAAGAAAATAATTTGATCAGATTAATTCTGTTTATCAGTGCCATCCTGAGGGGGTTGGTAGTTGCAGTGTGCCTGAAAACAGTATAGCTGCATTACCTCCTAAGAGGCTTGCTGCACCACAGCCAGCAACCCAAAAGTGATGCTCCCCCTGCCTCTGTGAAATCAACCTATGCAGCACAATGATATGCACTTACGTTTGTTGCCAGCATAAGTCTGCACCAGCAAAAGAGGGCATTCCCCAGCCAGAAGGGCTCAGGATGCTGACTAAAGCTGGCTCCACCCTGGTACATCACCAGCATGGACTCCTGTGCAAGAGGAGCACCAGGGTTGTGGCTGTGTTGGTGCCCAGGTGTCACACTGATGTGTGGCTTTATGTCACCAACGTTAATGCCTCTGTGCTGGTGTAAATGTCCCTTATTCTGGTGTAAGTAGCATGTATGTCAGTGCTTTCTCAGTGCTGTTGCCCTGTCCCAGCATCGCACTGTATGTCACATGTTTTCCATCTATTTCCCTGCTAAAAGGGTTGCATTTGTTTCAGGCTTCCTCATTTAGCCATGATTTCTAGAATATGGGAAGTGCTCTATAAAGCAATTTCATTAAACATTTGAATTAGTCCACAAACTTAGGCCTGATCTGTGCAGCGATACTGACAAAATGTTAGGACCTTGGTCAACATGGGAGGCTGTAAAGCTGAACAAATGATGTAGTTTGCTTTCATATAATGCTTTAATTGGTATGAAGTGCCTATCAATTCAGATTCTATGACATGGAATATCATTATACTGTGGAGAGTATCAATGGGGCTGTAAGGCATATATGTCTAAAATAATCTAGACAATGAAAGTTGAAGTAGACATTACTCAAGCAATCCCTGATCAGGGTGTCTGGAAAGTTTTGGATTTATTTTTTGTAAACCAAGTAGTATCAAGCAGATACTACTGTGGCAGGTTGGTTTGCCAGGTGCCTCCAACCACAAGTAGGGGATAGGGGGCAGGGCTGCCAGATCCAGTTAGGAAACTTAAGATTTGGAGGTGAAGCCTGGGGAGGACAGAGACCTTTGTAGAGCACAATGTCATAGAGCTGACCTTCTGAAATATTCACTTTCTCTAGGGGTACTTACCGCTTTAGTCTGGAGATGGCTTGTACTTCTGGGGGATCCCCAGGTCCCACCTGGAGGCTGGTATCCCTACAGATTATATTTTGTCCTTTCTTCCCAAGCCACATGCATTATTTCAATCTTGTTCTCCAAAGCTGCAGTTACCTCTGTAGAGAAAAGAAAGTCAGCAACTTCTCAATCTTCATAGCTTAGGCCGTTTCCGCACGGCCTCCTTGCGCCCCCACGCCGCCAAGAGTGTGGGCGGCGTGGGGGCGCAAGCCCGTTCGCATGCAAGCATGCGAACTGGCGGAGCGGAGCCCGACGAGCGGCAGAAGCGGCTCATGCACGGAGCCGCCTGTTCCCCCTCCTCCCTCCCACTTGTGGTGTCCTCCCTGCGTCGCCTGCAGGCGTCGCAGCCCCGCCCACGCTACCCTCCGACCCCTGGAGGTCCAGAGGGGACCCAGTGTGGGCGGGGCTGCGGCAACCCGCAAGCGACGATTTGGTCACCGTAAGTGGGAGGGAGGAAGGGAAACTGCGTCTTCCCGGCGGCCCGGTTAGCACCAGCGCCGCATGAAAGACGCTCCCTCCCCAACAACAACCCCTTTAAGGGTTGTTGCCCAGGAGTGTTCCCTGAAGCTTACGCCCTGGGGGGAGGGAAGCGCGGTGAGGTCGCCGCTGCTCGCGTTGCAGCAGCGGCGCCTATGTGAGCAAACGGCTGACCTGGGGAAACCTTTTTTGGGCATGAGCCGTCCTTAAAATGGAGCTGTCGCGGAAGCTTGACCTTAGTCTTAATAGGAAGCTAGTACTTAACTTTTAAAAATACTAAGGGATCCTAATCATGGATCTTTCCTGTCATGTCTAAGACAGGTGCTTCTTGCTTCTCATTCATTGGCCTCCTCTGGAGATAATTTCGTCAGCTGTACCCTTCAGCTGAAAATTATTCTGAGAAGTTTAAATAACTTTGCAGGAAGCTGATATCTTAACCTGTTTCAAGAGATTTTTTTTTACTCAAGACCTTTAACTGGATTATTTTGGGATAATACCTTATCTTAACTAGGAATACCAGGCATGGCCTGGCAAGCAACAGGAGGCCTGGGAAATTAGATATGGTGGGTGGTTGGCAGCACTGACATGATGTCAGTTCCCGGGAAAACTGGAAGTGACATCACAGCTGTCTCAGAATTACCAGAAACTCTATGGCTGATTCCGCACAGCAAATGTATAATGGGTTGTAGTCATGATAAAGGAGTCCTTTTTACTGTTTACCAGTGCAGGCAGCGATTGGAGGCCATGGAAACAATCAGGGTTGCTTTCATGCTTTGCATGGAGACGCTGCTCTCTCTTTTTAAAATTTCCGGCAAAACACGCGCAGGTACCCAAGCCTGCAGAGATGAACCCTCACAGTCATGCTGATCATCCCATGATATGACCAGATGCATCTGCGTAGCTATGCTGATGTAACCCACAGAAGTTAAAAAGGAAAAGAGCCTCCCTGCAACAGTCAGGCAATGGCAGGCAGGGACGTAGGTATAGATTTTTTAGGGGGGGTTCGGGGGTGGGGCCACACCCCCACCTGCCCCTAGGGCATGGCCACGCCTCCCCAAGCCCCGCGCCTGGCCTAGCGCTTATAAAAGCAGCTCTCCAAGGTCGAGGATGGCAGACTCCCCTGCCCTGTCCTCCCCTGCCCCTCCCCTCTGGGCAGAGGCATAGAGGGAAAATGGAGCCTGGTGCAAAATCTGAGTCCCCCCCCCCCAGGCAGCCACTGTGATGCTGGAATCCACCCCCAAACAGCATCACTTTCAATGGTGTTTAAACTAGAGAGCCCAAATTCTCCTTTTAAATCCACCTTAAAGGGAGAATCTGGGGTCCCTAGTTAAACAACATTGAAAATGATGCTGTTTTGGGGTGGATTATCACCTACCCTGAAACAGCATCACTTTCAATGTGGTGTAGTGGTTAAGAGCAGGTACATTCTAATCTGGAGGAACCGGGTTTGATTCCCCGCTCTGCCACTTGAGCTGTGGAGGCTTATCTGGGGAATTCAGATTAGCCTGTGCACTCCCACACATGCCAGCTGGGTGACCTTGGGCTAGTCACAGCTTTTCGGAGCTCTCTCAGCCCCACCCACCTCGCAGGGTGTTTGTTGTGAGGGAGCAAGGGCAAGGAGATTGTAAGCCCCTTTGAGTCTCCTACAGGAGACAAAGGAGAGATATAAATCCAAACTATTCTTCTTCTTCTAAACTGAGGACCTCAGATTCTCCGTTTAAATCCATGCCAAAGTGGGTGGATTTAAAAGGAGAATCTGGGGAAATTTGGGGGGTGCCTGCTGTCAGGGGTGCAATTGTTAAGCTAGAAGCACCAAACTTTCAGGGCATCTTTAGGAGTCTCTCCTAATGATACCACCCAGGTTTTGTGAAGTTTGGTTCAGGGTGTCCAAAGTTATGGACCCTCAAAGATGTAGCCCCCATCTCCTATTAGCTCCCATTGGAAACAATGGGGGATGGGGCACCCCCTTTGGAAGTCCATAGCTTTGGACTCCCTGGACAAAACTTCACAAAATCTGGTTGGTATCACTAAGAGACTCTCCTGATAGTACATGCCAGGTTTGGTGAAGTTTGGTTCAGGGGGTCCAAAGTTATGGACCCTCAAAGGTGTAGCCCCCATCTTCTATTAGCTTCCATTGGAAACAATGGAAAATGGGGGCACCCCCTTTGGGAGTCTATAACTTTGGACCCCCTGAACCAAACCTCACCAAACCCGGTTATTATCATCAGGAGAGTCCCCCAAACAATCCTTGAAAGTATGGTGCTGCTAGCCCAAACAATGCGCCCCCTGCAGGCCAAAAACCAAAAAAGCACTAAAGTATTTTAAAAACCCACAAACGGAGGGGCAGAGGTTCGGACATGAATGGGGGGGGTTCAAACCCAAGAACCCCCCCCTTACCTATGTCCATGATGGCAGGCAGCTTCTCCCTCACCATGGAGGGCTCAGTAGAAGGGAGGCAAATAAAGTTCCTCCTGCCTGGCCATTATCTTGGGAGCGGCTCCAATCTGGAATTTTTCAAAAGAATCTCTAATTTAGCAATTTTCAAAATACCTGGGGTAGGGAAAATAAAATGGAGCATACTAATTTTGGGGGCAGGACCTGTACGAAGTCCCCCCCCCCCATGGGTTTTATAGCATCCTTCACCTGTGTTTGTTTGCCCATGTAGAATTAAGCTAATGATAAAAATATTTAGTTTCCAGCAATTCCTAGAGGGATGAGGAGATGGCAATCCTGATCATAACTAAAAAACAAAAATCAAGTCTAAGCAAAACTCCAGCTTTTGATATCATCTGCTATATGATAGGCACTATAAAGCAAAAAAAAAGTTTATGATGAGCACAGCACTTTGTATAGCAATTTTATGTAACAATAAATTTTCCTTTTCTAGAAAATAACATTAGAAGTCTCAGTCACTCACAGCAGCTGCAGTTCATAAAGTACTATAAAATCTCTGCTTGAGACCAAGTAAACAGCATAGTAGATCTTTAGAGGAAATTACTGTACCTCTCAGTATATAAAGAACTTAATACTTAATAATAGGGTGCAGACTGTTAGAAACTGCCATTTAGCTTTGGGAGCCACAAATAAATTACATACATAGAAAAACATTTCTGATCATTATTAAAATGCTTATTACAAAACTTGTAGTACAAATAAAGTTCCAAAGCTTTGTTTCTTCCAGATTCTAACATTATCTTATTGTACAACTACAATGTTATCTATTTTCTAGTTATCTCTTCAATGTTATGTTCTTGGCTTGGGTTTTGGAAAGGAAATTTCCCTCCTTGTTATGTGCATTTCAGAACTGTCAATTCTATTGTTTCATTTAGAAGCAGTGAATATGAATTGTGTATTGATTGTATCCCACCCTTTTGTGATTGATATCAATAGGGGTCGAACAGGAAGGATCCGGGTCTTGTCTTTCAAAACTGGTGTAATTTCGCTGTGTAAAGCACATTTGGAAGATAAGTACAGATGTAAGTAATCATTTTTGTATTTTAAGATTGTTTGTTTTGCTATTTACTATATAAGTACAGAATTTAGGCACAGAAATAATTTACATGTTCAGTGATAACTTCTTTTAAAGCTTCTCTTTTTTAAAGCTTAAAATAAATAGATTATCATTTCTAAATAATTTTTATACTGCTTGATGTCTGATGTGAAAATTAAGTGCGATTATCCCACATTATTTTGAGGCCCATCCTCTTAAACCTACACATGGAAAGATCTCCTTCTAAGATCAAGAGGAAACTATAATCAAATAATGGATGTGCCCAAAGCCCAATTTCAATATGCAGGCCACACAAGATCACTTCTCTCCTAAACATAATTTCATATACCCTCTTCAGATATTTGTGTTGATAGGAACGGACAACTAGATTCTTTTTGCCAATAGATGAGTATACCACGTCACAAACTGCCTTTTGAAAGTCCCCTTTGTTCTGGAAGTGGTCTGCTATGTTTCATAGTATACATACTATTTAAGAAAGACAAGCCCCCAAACCTTAGGACTAATTACCGTACATACTCAAGTATAAGTCAACTTTTTCAACACATTTTTTAATGCTGAAAAAGCCCCCCTCGGTTTATACTCGAGTATATACAGTAATTCCAAGATGGCCACTGGAGCTGTGGCACACCGAGAAAGGAAATCACACCAGCTGGGCAGAAACATTTTGCCTGCATCCAACATTGAGAATTAAATTCACCATTCCCTTTTGTGTTTTTATGTAAAGCTAGGCTTGTAAATACTCCAGCTTTGATAAAGCCACAGTCTTTGCAATTAGAGTTGCTCCATTGGCTCTGAATGCCATGTTAGGTATTACTCTGTGCCCTTGAAACTTGTGTTCTGACAGGCATGGCATCCTCTTGGAGAGAGATTCCATTGTACTTGTAGCATTTAAAGACTACAAAATGCAAGTCAAGATTTGTTACTAGTAAATCAGGTCAAACTGAGTTTTTGTGCAAATTCCTCTCTGTAAAGCAGTACACATTAAAGCTGAAAAGGGAGGGTCTTACAGTTCTAAGGACAGGAATACCCTCTGTGCTATTTAGCAAGTGTGGTAGGAGACAAAGAAACACTGTAGATCTTCCTAATGGCTAAATCTTACCTTTGAATAAAATATATCCCTGAACATGCAAGGATAAAAGCGTACACTGTTCACAAGGTGGTGCTAGCAAACAGTATCTGCTTCCTTTAAAAACTGCCTTGCTTATTAACATTTTAAAAATTCTAGTGAGCCATTTTTGAGGGAGGCCTTGTGGGTACTCACAGTCTTTGGCATGAAGCAGCCAGGCAGTCTCCTTTCTTCCCTTCATCCTGTTCGTCCTCTGATCATGAAGATTGCTTTTAGTCAACTTTTCTTACAACCAGTGAGATACCTTCATGAATTTTATTGGTATCTGTTTTATTTTTGAAATTTACCAGTAGCTGCTGCATTTCCCACCCTAGACTTATACTCGAGTCAATAAGTTTCCCAGTTTTTTGTGGTAAAATTAGGTGCCTCGACTTATATTCAGGTTGACTTATACTCAAGTATATACGGTACATAATTCTTTGGATATCAATCATGCTTTTTTATTTAATCTCTGATGAATCTTCAGGAATGGGGAAACTGCAAAGATAATGTTTGAAGTATGGCTCATGATCAGAATTGTCTGACTCCAAAAGTGGCCTGTATAGAGGAAAATCTATATATTTAAAGCATTATTGTTTATTTTTTATCAGTGACTATGTGGTACTTATGCTAAAATTAGTTTGCTCAGAAAAGTGTCCCAGTACAATTAAAGGTATTAAAATAGAAGTTTGCATTTCTTTGTGGAATTCATGTGGTAGTTATTCCCCCCCAAAAGGGGTGGTGGACAGGTCTTGATAACTCCCATATTATTCTATTTAGTTGAATAGCCTGATTGCTTCTGTTGACAAAATATTATCCAGTAGGGTTGCTACTTCCGGGTTAGGAATTCCAGAAGATTTTGGTGTGGAGGTTGAGAGGGCACAGTTCGGGGAGGTAAGGGAGCTCAGCAATAATCAGATGCCATGCAGTTTACCCTCCAGAGCTGTCATGGGAAACTGACCACTGTAGTGTGGAGATCAGTTGTAATTGTGAGAGATCTCCAGGCCCCATTGGCAAGCCTAGTCTCCAGAGCTATGAAGAGAAAACTCCTAGATGATGTATAGTGAGCTTAGACATGTCTATGAATTAGGTATTTTTAACCAACTAATTAAATGGAGGCAAAATGAAAGCTGTTCGAGGAAGCATTTACAAGGCTGGCACTTCTTTGTAATTGTACTCTTACAGCAAAATAAAATATTAATGAGGCTGCAGGAGTAAAAGTCATTTTTTTGCTGAAACCTTTGAAAAATAAGCAAGATTTATTCAGGTCATGTATTGGTAACTAAGGAAGAGCCAAATAAATATTTCAGTTGATCATAACCTGATTTCTTCTTCCTGTCGTAACTTTTAACATATTCTCAAAGTATGTGCAATGTAACTAATTCATGGTAAATTATGGTAAACTAATTCCTGGTAAATTAAATTGTATTTGTGATCAGACTATTGCATCCTTCTGTGAATTTCTGTTTGGTAGCAAATGAGTCACCATTTTAAATGCAACTTCATACTGGGGAATTAAGTTTAGGGGTTATTAGCATTCCCAGAGGACAGCAGAGCTCTGGACCAGAGAACTATTTGTATTTTTTAAAGTATATTATTGGATTCCGTATGTTATAAAATACCTACTTTTGGGAAAGTAGGTTTTCCAAACAACGGTTGAATAAAAAATGGGGTGTCTAGCTTGCATATGTATATGATTTTGGCAAACTTCCTGATAGCAAATAACTACTGTTTGCTTCAAAGAGAGATATAGTAATGTAGAAGGCTAAAACATTCCCTCCTTTTTTACAGTACACTTGGAGGAGGGGCTGAAATTGCTAAGGAGGTGGCGTGGCTCTGGCACTGGAGTAAATGCCATTTATGCTGACATTAGGGGCATTTACCCCGGCAGAGAGGCACTTATGCTGATGAGCCCTGAGCAGTACGGTACCCAGGCGCCATTGCAGCCATGGCTCCAGCGCAGGAATCTGCACTAGCTGGGGATGCCCCCATTACATCAGCAAAATCAGCGGCACAGCCCATTGTCCTGTGTCGACTGTTTGCACAGGAAAAGGGGCAGTGCCACTTTCGGCTTGCTGGCCATGGCACAGCAAGCCTCTTCAGGAGGCAGCAAACCTGTGCCATTCCTGGACATGCCACAACTACCCCCTATCCCAGGATTGAACTATTTATTAATAAGTATTACAAAACAGATATTTCAAAATTGTCTAGCAGAGCTATTATAGTTTGCATCTCCAAAATGCTTTGCAAGTTGCAACTAATGCAATAAAAATATAATTATAATGAGATTTCATTGGTTTTTTTTCTCATTTGAATTTCTAAAAACAAATTTGTTCTGAAATATATGCAGTCACAGATGGTAGTTACCATTAGTTAATGTCTTTTTGCTACTTGGTATTCATGCCTGTAGATCTGTTCAAGCAAGTAGCTAGTACCACTGGATTTTGTGATCAGCGTCGTCTGGGCCTTCTCCTGCATGATTCGATCCAGATCCCCCGCCAGCTGGGTGAAGTTGCCTCTTTTGGTGGCAGTAACATTGAACCCAGTGTTAGGAGCTGTTTCCAGTTTGTAAGTATAGTCTCACATTTTGATATTTATTTTATTAAATTCCATATTGTTCTTAAGTGTGTGTGTGTGTGTGTGTGTGTGTGTGTGTGTGTGTGTGTGTGTGTGTGTGTGTGTGTGTGTGTGTGTGTGTGTGTGTGTGTGTGTGTGTGTGTAAAATGCTGTCAAGTCACACCCAATTTAATTGCAGCCCAGTATGGTTTTTCAAGGCAAATGACTATCAGAGGTGGTTTGCTATTGCCTTTCTCTGCTTAATGATCTAGTATTCCTTGATGGTTTCTCTTCCTTCCCATCTTAGCTTCTGAGTTCTGACGAAATCAGGCTTACCTGGGTCATCCAAGTCAGGGCCTTAAATGTAGCTGTTTCAATAAAGAAGGAGAAAAGTTCGTGAAAAGGGTATCTTAAAGTATTATTTGTTACACTTTTTCTGTAGACTGTCAAAATATTTTCATGGCACAGCAGTTGAAATATCACTGTATTGTTGAAGGCTTTCGAATTGTCGAAATATCACTGTCTCCTCAACTTTACATTACAAATTGTCATGAATGTCTACCTAATTAAATATGAAATGATTATAATAATTAAGTCAAGAAAAAAGAACCAGTATAATATAGTGGCTAAATCTGGAGCCCAGCATTTGCCTTTCTGCTTGGGATATGAAACTCAATGAGTGATCTTAGACCAGCTGTTCTTTGTTAGTCTAATCTACATCCCAAGTATTGTGAAAATAAAATCTCTTTTCTAAAAAAATCTCCTTTCTAAAAAATCATTTTTGGAATTTTCAATCCAAGTTGTGTTAATGGTGAATTATAATTTAAAATTTAAAACAAATATTATGCAAGACTAAAAAGGAGTTTTTGCATAACAGGAAAAAAACCTCAAATTGTGTCCCAAAAGACTTGCAAAATAAAGAAAGGATTGGGTTGTTTTGTAGAAGTTACTGAGCTAGGACTATATAAACTAGCATTGAGTATTGTGCTCCTAGAAGATAGCAATCTGACCTGACAATGTGAGACTACACCCAAAGATCTCAAAATTAGCAGTAGTTCATAAGGAAGTCAGTGTATTTGAAGCCCAGATCTTTGACAATAAAATTGTAAGCAGAGTTGCACTTTTCTATGACAATTGAAGTCATAGAGCTTGAACATACAGAAATCTGCTTAGGATTGCAGTGCAACCATTCTAAAGTGTCATATTAGAGCCTTCCTTTTGTCCTGGAAACTATCAACAGACAGTGATGTATATGAATTGTCTTCAAAGACAGTTTATTATAATAATTGAAGCTGCTGGTTGCCAAGATATGTATTGGGAAAGGATACTGCTACCACGAAAGGGTACAGCTGGCCTACCACATGAAACTGATAAAAGGTGCACCAGAAGACAGCTGCAAACATAGTATCCAGAAGTAGTTCCAGTTTCTCAAGATACATATTTGATATATCAAAGAACTCATGAAAAGGATTTATGGACTGTCTTTTTTGTTTGTTTGCATACCTTGATTTACCTATTTATAAAATAGTTCTTGCCATGGTTTTTGACATAACACCCTTCATAAAATATCCATAAAACAGTACAATTTGAAAAAAATAGACCAAGAGCTGAGCCACACATCAGCAGAAATTAAAACCAAGCCCAGCAACAATTTAAATAATCCTGACTAAAAGCCTGTGGGAAAAGTACAGCCTTAAGCAAATTTGATTGGAGTGATGTCCATAGTCTCAAAAGGAAGTCTGACTTTGAGCTTCAAGTGTAACTACCTGCCGGAATTTTGAAGGGGGTGGGATGGAGCAGAGATTCTCTAGATTTGTGTATATGGACAGGTTTGTGTTAGAGAAGGTGTTCTTGGAAGTACCCTTCCTCTGAAACCATTTAGGCCTTTTAAAGATCAGTTGTAAATATTAAAACCAATTTAAATCAGTGGGCTCTCATAATTAGTAGCTTAAGTGTATTCATATCAATTAAAGCAAACTTGATGCATGATTGCCAACAGTTACTCCCACAGAAAGTGCATAGATATTGAAGACAGAGGTCTGTGCTGAAAAACAAAACTAGATCAATAAACTGAAGGGTCAGAATTAGCATTTCAGAGAAGTACCCACAGACATCTTTTCATTGATATGGTAAAATTGTCCTCCTTCTCCCTTAAGCACTATTTGACTAAGAATGGAAGCTGCAGTGTGGAATAAAAATACCTTTTTAAAATGTGGAGTAGGTGCAGTGGTTGGAGGAAGCAAAGCAACTGTTTCTCCTCAACTTTTAAATTCCCATTTTCATTGTTAAGCCACATTGTGCATGATAAAAGACTTTTTGAAGAGATCCCTTGTGCTTGTCTAAGAACCTACTGTACCACTTCTATGGAATTCTTACTGCGTGACAATAGGTATGTGGGTGATCTCAACAACATCATTAATCAGTCTCCTTGCTTTCTCTCTGATTTTTTTCATTCTGTTTAAATTAATTGTACAGAGTTTTATTCTGTGGTATGTACAAAAAAGTTGAGTTTTTTTGTTAATTTAGAACTGGCAGTCATGATTAGTAATTTAGAACTGGCAGTCATGAGATTTTCCCATTTTTCTCAGGTTTTTATAATTAACTGGCTTTCCACAAATTTAAAAAAGAGTGTAAGTTTGCTTTCTGGGGAACATATTGAGTCACTTCTGTTTATTTTGTTGTCCTCTAAGGTGCTCCCTCCCTGAAAAAAAATAGTTGTATATATCTGGTTGGATCTAAAGAACTGAGAGCAGAAATACCCCTGTGGAACAGATATGTCTTCTCTCCTTCCTTTATCTTCTGCAGCCTCCTACACCACCCACAGAGTGGCTCCTGATGACTGAAGGATGTTTGGGATCTGTGGGTAGGGATGCTACTAAAGGGAAACTAGCGGCTTCACTTTGTGTGAAAGGAAGACCCTTTTATTCTCAGGTTTTGCATCCAACCTACTGTTTTCAACTATTGTTTTTTCGAGTATGCACGAGACTGTATTCAGAGGCAGCTTGTTATACGACTAGATGTAGACTCTTAGAGACTGTTATCATTCAGGCCATTCTGAAGAACCTGGTCATTGCCACTGTTGGAATTATTGCATGCCTTAGGTTTCACTTCAGAAGTATTCAGAGATATGCACAAGGTATTCCGATACTCATCTTAAGATGTCAGTGATAAAACAGCACAGAAGAAATTAATTCATCTTATGGAGTATATGATGCACACAAAAGCAATTAGCGGATGTTCCTTGGTAGCTCGTAGGGCTTAGAGGAGTAGATGTAGAAATCACATTTTTCCTGCTTTGCCTGGTTTGGCAACTGCAGCCATTCCTGAAAAAAACCAATTTGGCATTGCCTTGCCACAACAAACTGTCTGGGAGCAAGGCTGTTACTAGTGTCCAGATAAGACTGATTCAACATGGTTTATTTGCAGTTACTGTTGAAGGCCGTTGTTGTTGTTGTATTTATTCCCAGCACTTCCCTAAAGGTGGTTTCCATCATTCTATAAAACAATACATAAAACATCGTAAATACTTAAAATTACCTTTATATATCATTTAATTTTAAAACAAGCCAGCAAGGGAACTCCAGTGGACCCACAGTTCAGTTTAATTCTATACATGAATTTCTCCTGTTATTATAATTTCATTAATATGTAGTTGACACAGGATCTCAACAGAGGAATCAGGAAAAATAAATTAAAGGGGGAAGGGAAAAGAAAAGAGGGAAAGGGAAGTGGAGGGGAAAGGGGGAAGGGAAAAGAAAAGAGGGAAAGGGAAGTGGAGGGGAAAGGGGGAAGGGAAGAGGGAAGGAGAAGAGGAAAAGGAGGAGAGGAGACGGGGTGACTGATATATCACTGTAGCTGCCTCAATCAAAGGTAGATGAAGCTGCAGTTTCTGGTAGATGAAGCTGCAGGTTCTGTTGCCAACACCAGCAAGTTGTGAACCTTAAGTGAGTTTTTTCCTAAGCCACTTCCAAATGAGCCTCTCTTGGGTACCTCCCTCCAGCACTGCCCTCACCCAATTGGTTGTAGGCTGCTCAAGCACTGACCTCCCTTCCATGTCTGTCCCTGGCATGCCCCTCATACATAATGAATATATGTACATTCCTGCCAGGTTGCTCTCAGCCTCAATTACGGGAGTTGGTTTGGGCCTTTAGAGTCCTAAATGACTTGGTTGACAGTACCTGTAATACAAATATTTCGTGAGATCTATGCAGGAAGCTTTCCTGTGGAAATCTGTATTTTCTGTAAGGCAGAATTGTCAGAGACTTCTGGGACGATCTTTATAGTTGCCTTAGACTGTGGAACTCCTCCTGGGAGGGAGTTGGAGCTATAATACATGGCTCCTGGAGAAAGCTATTTCTATTGCAGAAAATCTTTTGTTCTGACATATGGGAAGGATGAAGGATGGGTTCCTTCATATCCTTAAATAGTTTTATAATGCTTCGACAAGTGATGTTGAATATTGGTGTTGTTGTTAACTGTCTTTTGTGCTTCAGGCAACATATAAGTTTCCTTAGTAAATAAATATGAAAATTTATGGAAATGGTATAAAAGGGGTTGCTGAGGAGAGACTGAATTCACTTGCTTTTTTTTGTTACTGATATAGTAGTCATACAGTATATGTTCCTCATAGCCTTAACACACACACACACACACACACACACACACACCCCAAACAGTTGAGTTTAAAGGTCATTAATACTGATGTCTCTCTCCTGTTACAAGGGAAAAGAGAAGATGCCTTGCTAGATATCTTCCTTTCTGCCCTGAAATAAGTGGAACCATGTATTACTGATAACCTTTACAGTGTATTCTACAGTGTACTCCTTAAAGAAATTTGTGAAGAGATGACTGCAATTTGCAGGTCACTTTCCAATTTATTTGTGAAAGTTTACTGAGTACAAGGTTGCAGCCCAGTTCCCACCTACCAGTCCCCAGTCATGGATGAAAAAGTTGTCTTGGCATATTTCAACTGAATTATCACCCTGTTCCACAAACCAAGCATGCTTGGGTAGCCTTAATGTGTGATAATGTTATGGTCAACAGAATCATGATGGGGCTTGCCGCTTTTTCCCCCTCTAGGCCTGCTTAGTAACATTTGACTTTGGTTCATAATGCTGGAAAACCTGTTCACTGCTGGAAAACCTGTTAATCAAGGAACAGCATTCTGTTCTGTTCATTTCTCCCTAGGATACTCAGGGATTGTTCCTGGGGGATGCATATTCAGCATTTAGAAATCATCGTGCAGTATTACATTGAGGCCAGTTAGTTAACATACATAAAACTGCTGGATGAGATCTGTCTGGAGCTCATGACAGATCATCAGTATGCTAATAGCACTCAGCTGTAACTTTCATTATTTATTTAGCAAACTGGGAAAAGCCTGGGTCTTAAACAGGCACTGGTCAAATAAATAAGAGCTAACAGGTCCCATGCCAATCCAGAGAATCTAGCCAAGGCAAAGTGATGATGGGTAGTGAGTTGGCTGTATTTGATGGTGTTTGTGTTCATGAGACTGAACAGATTGGTATCCTAAGATTTTTCTTGGATTTGCAGTTTCATAAAAAGGAGTCACTGTCAGAAACGCTTGCTGCATTTGATATGCTAGTTGTGTAGACCATCATGGAAAAATTAGAGCTTGGGAATATAATGCAGTATACATGTTATGATTTTCAGTATGTTCTCTAACTGTTTTTAGACGTTTCCTTCTACTTCCTTTTAAAAACATTTTTAAACAAATTGAGACCTAATTGAAATTTGTTCATGATATGTTTATGTTAATATGAAAATATTAGGTGAACAGAATATATTTTTGACATTACCTGTAATAGTTAATTCCTCTGTTTGTTTTCTTTTGAGAATTGCCACTAAAATTATTCTGGCAATTGTGATATCTTCCAGCCCTCTCTTCATATAGTAACTGAAGGACTTTCAGCTAATAACAGCAATGGGCAGAAAGGGAGGGGTTTTATGCTGATAACAGTCCTGGAAATAATTTGTAGTGGGGGAAGGGAAGCAAGCAAGCAGCATCTGTGTATTAGAATCTGTATTTCCAACCTCCTTAAGCTGGATTCCCTAACAAAACCCTCATCTGTCATGTACAGCAGCAAAGAAATTTGATGTTTACAGTATCAGGAGATAAAGGGGAGGGGAGAAGTCTGCTTTATTTTTCTTTGAAATGTAAGTCCTTGAGAATGGTGGGGGAAGGAGGGCTTGTTTTGTCAACACACGCATCCCTATGGCAGTGATGTTTCTAATAATCCATTCAAGTGGCAGCAAAATGCTCCTTACTTCTACAAGTGCATTCTTTGTCCCAGGAAATGAGGATTTATTTAAAAAAAAATGGGTTGAAGCTTTGAAGTTATTTTTCTTCCCACAGGCTGGAAGGCATTTCCCCCACAGGTTAAAGGCATGCAGAGAGAAAGCAAAAAGAGGAATCATGAGAAAGAGAATACAAAATATACAAATACAAAATATATGGTATACAAAATATAAATCTCTGTTTTGTTTCAAGTAAACATATGGATCAATTAACTTATGTATTTATTCATTCATACATTTGGTTCCAAATATGACATTTCACAAAGTAATATATTTATTATGGTATAACCTTTTCTAGACTAGAGAACTTCATGAGGTGCATTTGATTAGGAGCTCATAGGGAGGGGCTGACATCAGCAATTGAAAACCTCTTAAGAAAAATGGGATTGACTCAAGCCAGCTTTTTCACTCTCTTGCAAAATTCCCTTCCCTATTACTGTACCTGTCCTGTGTGTGTGTGTGTGTGTGTGTGTGTGTGTGTGTGTGTGTGTGTGTGTGTGTGTGTGTGTGTGTGTGTGTGTGTGTGTGTACCTGGTGGAGAGGGCTTTCACGTGACCAAGGAAAAAAGTTACATTGGAAAGAGAAAACAGAATAATTTACATAAAATTTGGAATTACACCTCATGCCTAGCTGTTGGATACCAGCTCAAGCTGGAAATATTTCTGTAAAATGTTTGAATTTTAACTTTGATGGCATCTAGATGAGCAGCCCAAGCTTCATGGCTGAAATCTATGCCATGCTATTCCTCAAATGGGAGGAATTTACATTCCTTCAACAACCTCTTACTATAAGCCTAAAAAGCGTTTGCCTTAGGTTCTGTATTCAGTTTTGAAAACCCACAAATCTGTGCAATGGCCAGCATACCAATAACAGACAATCTTAAGGATCCTCAAGCTTTGAAAATGTACTGAGACTCTTGTAGAGCGAAGTAAAAGAAAAACCATATTATACAAATGTGTGCACTCAGAAAATACGAAGACTGACACAAACGAAATAATATCAAGTACTCAGTGTCAATGCCTGATATCAGTACGTTTCCTGTTTAAAAAAATAGTGGTGGTACTAGTGATGTTCATCACCTTGGGAACTCTATTTAGATGAAAAGGAAGCACAGAAATAGATGGGAGGGTGACAGAAGGGGAGGGGAGATTATCCAAGCAGGGGTGGGAGGGAAGAAAGAGGGGGTAGGTTGATAGATACAGTGAAGGGGAGAAAAGGGGGAAGGTAGGGAATGAGAGAGAGGTGGGAGAAATTGTCAGAAGCAAAAGAGGTGAGAAAGAGGGGCCAGATGTTAATAAAGGGGGAAGACGGAAGGAAGCACTTGTAATTACAAATCTTGATCTGCAGTGGGGTCTGAAAACGCAAGGCAGGGTCAAGGAAGTTGTAAATAATACAGATTTGAATTAAGCAGAAGCTTACACCTGCAGGCAGGTTCTCTGCAGATATGGGACAAGTGACAGAACATTTTTAAAAAGATTATCTGAGAGGAGGCAAAGATCAGGTGAGTATTCTGACTTAATTAGGGAGATAAAGCAGTAATTCGGAATCTGAGAACAATTCCAAATAAGCTTGAAGTGGAAATTATTCTAATCATTTCCAGCATGATGAAGTGGTTAAGAGCAGGTGGATTCTAGTCTGGAGAACCAGATTTGGTTCTCCACTCCTCCACCTGAGTGGCAGAAGCTTATCTGGTGAACCAGATGTGTTTCCACACTCCTACATTTTTCCTGGGTGACCTTGGGCTAGTCACAGTTCTTCGGAACTCTTTCAGGGCCACCTGCCTCACAAGGTGTTTCTCATGGGGAGAAGAAGGGGGGAAAACTTGTAAGCCACCTTGAGTCTCCTGGCTCTTAGATGTGGCTGCCCAGGTCTGAATGCCAGGTATTGGGTTCAGTAAGCCTAGTTCTATGTCAGGATTAGAGATGTAGAATGCTAATGCTGGGATGTTGACTGGAGTGGGTCATCAGATTTCTAGTCTTGGCTCTATCTTCACTGGCTCTCAAGATGGGATCCACAAAATGGGGTCCACTTCAATGAAGTCCTGGAAGGACATAATCAATACGGAAATTAATGCTAGTGTTGAGTTATTTGCTTAAGACAGTATTATTCTGAAATATGAGTTCAAGGAAAGTTACTGAAGGATTGTTTAGAGGCTACAGTGCATTGTGACAGCTTGTGTAAGAAAGGCCTTTGACAGTGCCAAAAATATTAAACAGTTTGGCTGGAGGCCCCCTAGATTTTGAAACCCTAGGCTTCAGCCTGCCAAGCCTATCGGTAAATCCAGCACTGCAGTGGTAACCCTAGGAAGGGGTGGGTGATCTGCCATGGATCAAGGATTTGTGAGCCTCTGCTGCAAGTGTATGACAACCCAAGAATGGGAAGCAAGAGCTGCTTCAGAGGAAGCTGCTGCTGCAAGCTGACCACTGCCTGAACTCAGGTTGGGCAAGCTGCTGTTTGTGTGCACTCCAAATAGGTCTCATGCAGTGGTGGGATTCAAATAATTTAACAACCAGTTCCGGTGGTGGGAATTCAAATAAATTAACAACTGATTGTTTACAAGCACCATTTTAACAACCTGAAGTGGTGCGAACCTGCTGAATCCCACCACTGGTCTCATGGCAATGCAAGCCTGCTCTGCTCCTCAACTGGGTGTTGTAGGGATGTCAGTACAGAAGGGATGCGGCTATTTTAACTTCCTGGATGTAAATTATGTGGAAGGAGCTTCCCAAGAGGGACCAAGGGAGTAAACAGGATCCTCTAAATTCTTTCTGAGGTTAATAGTGCCTGGCAGCATACATGCAAACAAAGTGACCCTGACAAACCTAACCCAGATTGGCCTAGCTAGAAACTACCTATTTCTGTTTGTGTCTGTCAGCCCACCTAGGTAGCATATCTAGTTTTGTTTGTAAATGTTGGGGTGAGCCAAGGCAAGATAGGAAAGTAAGCCTAAATTTTTTTATTATACTTGATTGTTACCATGTTTTTAAAAAAAATAAAGTTAATGTTTCATGTGTATCTGTATACAGGTCTATTACCGGTATTCAAAGTAAGGAATGTCAGTAAAGGTTATAGTCATTTAATTGTGTGGCTGTACAAGTGCTTCCTTGCATTTTGCAAGAAGATCCTAGGGCCAAAATAGAAATTATCAATGAAAATTCAGGTTGTCTTTATAGCACTAGAAACGTCAAAGAACTTCAGCTGTGTACATGGTTTCCCCCAATGCGTTCATGTAGCTTTGTTGGTTCATACCCACAAAGGACATATATTGCAGCTGAGTGTTTATTTGAATATCTTTTCATGGCAAATTTTTGTATTTCCTTTTGTAAGCTGTTGAAAGAATCCATTACATTTGTTGATGTGGGAAGAAATGACAATACATATTGGAGCTACAAAGTAAACAAGCGTTGGTTGGCCACAAAGAATGAGCAAACCAGAAATAATGTTTTCAGTGCAGCAGAACTGAATTATAAAGTACATTTAAAATGCATATTTATGTTGTGTAGTAAACAGTATACCTTTCTATTCTACTATTATTCATGTATTGCAGTGGTTCCCAAACTTATTTGGCCTACCGCCCCCTTTCCAGAAAAAAATATGACTTAACGCCCCCTGGAAATTAATTTTTTAAAATTTTAATAGCAATTAAACAGAAAGATATATGTATTAATGTTTCTACCTGTGGCCATCACCACCCCCCTGGATCGCTGCAGCACCCACCAGGGAGCGGTGGCGCCCACTTTGGGAATCACTGATGTATTGGATAAAAATATCAGAATTTTGTCAACAGTGATATAATTTAAAAATGATTTTCTTTGTTTACACTATTTTAAGCTTTCCCTTCTCAATAGGGAGGATACAGTGCATACATTTCAGAAGGGATTTTCTTAAATTTGAATATTAAATGAGAATCAATAAGAATTAACCCCTCTTTTCACTTGGTTCAGTCATATGGATAAAGGGTTTGACATCATAATTTTATGAAATTCATTATCTGGAATATGATACTTTTTTATCTCGGGGGAAAATGGTTGAGGCTGCAGGTAATGAAAAGATGGAAAAACAGCTATAGCAACAGTGGAGAAAAAATCAGGGCAAATCTTACATTGCATAGGCTAGAGCTCATTTTAAATCTTACTCCATGATGATGATGGTAACAATATTTCTTCACTACCATTGCATCCAGACAGTGTTGACCTGCAGAACTTTTCTTGGTGGTCCAGAGCCTATTGGGTTCTGGCCAATAGGAAGCATTGGACTGTTCTGCAGCCTGCTGAGATTGTTTTAAGTATTTTGCAGATAAAATCTCTCAAAGGTTCTGACTTCGACTCTATTTTAGAAGCAACAAAATCAGTTGCCCCAGGATGCCAGTTTGTCCAGTTGTGTGGGACACCTTTCAGCTTTTGAAGTCTGAGGATGTCCACAAGATCCTTGGTAGTTTGAGATCTACCACCTGCTTGTATGACCCTTGCCTCTCCTGACTACTTAAATCTGCCATGTTTGGGACTGACTAACTTGGTCCAAGAGGCATTTAATGTCTCCCTGAAAGAGGGGCTGATTGCTCATACCTTGCAGTGGCCAGTGGTCTGTCCACTCCTAAAGAAATCTGTTCTGGACACAGGAGAGTTGAATAACTACCATCCAGTTACTCTCAAATGTACTATTCTAGAGCAAGGTGATTGAACAAGTGGTGGCTGGCCAACTTCAGGGACCCTTGAATGACACTAATTGTTTGGATCCATTACAGTCTGCTTTTCAACATTTATTTAAAATTGCTAGGAGAAGTCATCTAGAGATTTGGGCTGAGGCCACCAATATGCAGATGACACTCAGCTCTGTTCTGAGCTTCTAGCAGATCCCAGGCAGGCTGTGAAGAGGTGCCCCCGGAGACAGTTTTGGAATAAATGAGGGCTACTGTAAGGACTGTCTTCTTCCCTATGAACTGTAAAGACTGTCTTTTCCCCTATGAACCTACCAGTTTACTGTGGTTATCTTTGGAGGCCCTGCTTCAGTTGCCTTCCATCTGAGGTTTTTTTCAATTGTGGCACCAAAGTTTTGAAACTGTCTCCCCAGAAAGAGTTGTCCTTATTGAAATTTTTCCATCAGTGGGTGAAAACGTTTTATTTTGTTTCTCAAACCAATAGCTGCTATTGGCCCTCCTCTCTGATTCTGAATTTCATCGAATATTTTATGATTTTAAATATTGTTCAAATATTTTTCAATTGTTCAATTTTTCAATTGAAATATTTTTCAATGTTGTTCAAATATTGTTCAAATATTTTTCAATGTTGTTTTTAATTCAAACATTGTAATGCTTTTATGTGTGCTACCCTGGTAACCCTGATTGTGTAGAAAGGCAGCATAAAAATGTTTAACATAAAGAAATAAACACCTTAGCAATTGATGGTTTAAAAATAAAATTTGGTGGCAAAAATGTGGTAATCTTTCCTCCCTGCCTCTTGGTAAACACAGTAAGAAAGGTAATGGGACTTCAGAACAAATTAATATGTAAAATGTAATTTTTCCTAATACATGCTATATCTTTTTCATATTTGTATGTTTCCTTCTTCTTTCATAGGCCAATAACAAGCCTGAAATTGAGGCAGCCTTATTTCTCGATTGGATGAGACTCGAACCACAGTCTATGGTGTGGTTGCCAGTATTACATAGGGTGGCTGCTGCTGAAACCGCCAAACACCAAGCCAAGTGCAACATATGTAAAGAGTGTCCAATTATTGGATTCAGGTACAATATATCACTTTATCAATAGTGCATTATCTTATTCTAGTATTCTTTGTTTTACCCATTACATTAAACAGAATGTTTCGGTTGTTAATGGTATTATAATCACCTGTGACAATAAAGTTAATCAACTACTTTGCATATCGGCCATATTTGAGAGCACTGAATCTGCACTCCAGCCCAGAAAAAGAGTGTACGAAGAGAAAGTTTTGTTGAATTGCATACTTCTTTTTCTTTCCAAGGGAGTTAAGTACTTGCTTTCTTTTCCTTCTGTTCTGTAAGAACAATTATTCTGTCCCTATTGCATATTAATTGCTCCCCAGTGTTACAAAAAACATGCAAATAAGAACTTGTCAAAATACAGAAAAATATAGGGTTATAAGAGAAAGTTACTTAACAATCATGGGATATAAACCTGGATGACTGGAAATCCCATTATATAATTATTATTTATTCAGAAAGAATCTACTCAGCCTATCATTTATAAACTCCACTTAACAATGGTCTGTTCCTCACAACACAAAAAACAATGGTCTGTTCCTCACAACACAAAAAAGATTTTTGTGGGATGTCTTAAAAGAGGCAACAGCTTCTTTTCACCCTACACACCAAAAATAAGACATCTGAGGGACATCTTTATAAAGGCGGCTGCTGGTCTGGTTTTGGACAGCAAAGGCATCAGAGGGAGCTTTTTCTTGTGCATTCTACACAGCCAGGCAGGGGACTTCTTGCAGGTGCCTTAAAGAAAAAAATGCACTTTGAAATTTTTTTAAAAAAAGACACCTCAAATAAGGCATCCAGAGAATGTCTGGGGGGGGGGGGGGAAGCTGCGCAGAACTTTTTCTCAATGCGCCTTTTTTTAGGTTCTCAGGACATCTTATTTGTACTGTGCCGAATGGACCAATGTTTTAATCCTAGGCTCTAAAATGTTGTTGATGGGTTTAGACATCTGGGTCAACAGCATGGTTACTATAGCAATGATTAAGCCACTGTGTTTCAAAAAGGCTATGGATTGGTATGCCTGTTCAGAATTCACTTAACTAGTAAATAAATGCTTGCTTTCAATTATGCTCAGGCTTGTTTGATCACTTTGTTTCTTAATAATGTTTTTGAATGGTCTGTATGCTTTTCAGTCATGTGATTATCTAAGCATTGGCATTTGTCTTTCTGTGCATCAAGCAGTTGACAAAGCACTTTTTATAAGTCTTGGGGGGGGGGAGCCCAGATAAATCACAGTGGGTGGGCTGCATTCTCATAAAGACACCATAATTTTGTCTGTTATTTGTGAGAAAGACTGGGTGACCTTAACTAGAAATGCTGTGAGAAATTTATGAAAAAACAGCTTCCTTTCTGCTTTCTGCTAGATGCTAAGGAGAGTAAAAATGAAATTCATTTCTTGTTTTCCCATTTTTTCTTGTTTCTTTTAAGTATTATATTCTTAGATCAGAATGCAGACAATGTATAATATATATGTGAAGTTGCAATTACCTGTAACTATAGTTTATCGAGTGGGTTTCTGTACAGACACAAATTGGAACTGCACTTGCATAGGCCTGCCATGGAAAGATTGCTTTTCTCTGCTCTACAGCAATGAAAAGCACTTGCTCCCCCTTTGCTTGGGAGGGAAGATTCCCACTCAAATGGTCAGGCGATGGGAGGGAGAGGAGTGCTATTCCCTCAGTTCTCCTACCACCACCATGCAAAGGTGGAGCGAGGGAAAACTGCACCTGGGATGTGCGTGGGCCCTCGCCTCTGCCGTGGTGCCGCCCACCCCTGCCACACCACACCACCTCGATGGCCTGGTCACACCTCCTCTGCGGCTCAGTCTGAGGCGTTGCGCCCACCCCCCAGGGGCTCTACACCACTGCCACTATGGCTAAACAAGGAAGACGTGAAAAGCTAGTTGCAGCATGGTAAAAAAAATAGCAGCCCATAGTGGTGTAGGGCTCTTCAGAGCTGGGGTGTTCAGCACCAAGGCTCTTTGGAGCCAGTCTGTTTGGCACCAAGGCTCTTTGGAATCGATTCACTCAGTGCCAAGGCTCTTCAGAGCCAATCCACTCAGGCTCCAAGACTCTTCGGAGTTGATCCACTCAACACCAAGCCTCTCCTGGGTGGATCCACAAAGTGTCAAGGCTCTTCAGAGTTGAGCTGCTTGGCACTAAGGCTCTTCACAGTTGAACTGCTTGGCTCCAGGGCACTTCAAAGTGGATCCACATAGTGTCAAGGCTCTTTGGAGTTGAGCTGCTCAGCACCAAGCCTCTTTGGAGTGGATCCACACAGCACCAAGGTTCTTTAGAGTTGAGCTGCTCAGCGCCAAGCCTCTTCAGAGTCAATCCACACAATGATGGTGCATTGCTTGGTCAGAGTTTTGCGCATCTCAAATCAGAGAAAGCTCAGAAGGCCCTGTGAAGAGGGGCAGAAACAGAGGCTGGGGAACAAGCCAAAGGAATCAGAGACTTTTTAAATAGGACTGGAGGTCAAAAAGGAAAAAACACTTTTGACAAGGAAAAACCACCACACAGGGCCAGAGGCCTGATGTGAGGTAAAGAGTCAGCGCAGCTGAAGGAAAAAATTCCATGGAAAAAAAGGCCGAGCCCTTCTCAGCTCCATTGGTTAAAAGAAAAAATGCACAATTTCAATAACAAACTACCTCACAGGACTTGAGACCCGGTGTGAGGAAAAACCTGAAGCAGAAACTGCTGAAGAGGACAGAGCCCTCTCTATCACACAGAAGAGAAAAGAATTCACAATTCAATGAAAAAAAGTCTCGCAGGGCCTGGGGCCCAGAGTGAGGGGAAGAATCAACAGAGCTAAAGCGAGAACTTATTTCCTCTGTGGCAGTGAAAGAAGGACTGGGGGGACTCCTCTTCCTCCCAACATGTGACCATTTGGGTGGGAATCTTCCCTCCCATGGGGAGGGGGAGCAAGTGCTCTTCATTGCTGTAGAACAGACAAAAGCTTTTAAATCTTTCCATGTCAGGCCTGTGCAAGCACAATCCCAGTGTGTGTCTGCACAGAATACCCACAGAAATGAAATTCATGGTTCCAAGTCCAACCATTTTTCCCACCATTAAGTGGTTTCCTGTCATCTTAATGATATACGTTCATGATATACGTTCAAGTCTTAGGAGAGATGTTTATATGAGTCTTCCATTTAGTAAATCAGATAATTGTTTAAAATTGCCTACTTAGGATAGTAACTTTCAAAATTGGCAAGTTAAAGTCTTTCCAAGCTGTGAAATCTGAGAACCTTTTGCCTGGAGATTCTCGACATTGAAACTGGAAACTGCATGTGCAGTATGTGCTCTGTTAAGAAAAAATAGGATTCAAGACCACAGTACTGAAAATGTTAAACTGTGACCACTAGAAGAGGCAGAACGTCTTTTCTGAATAATCATTGTTTATATTCAAGCCAAATTGAGTTCAGAAGTCTTAAGGAACATGGGCTGGCCTGTGTTCCAGACATTCTGATTTGACCCTTGGACTGGAATGTTTTTGTGTATTTGCTGGAAACAAACTGAAGAAAGGCATCATGTAACTCAATGTGGTCAACTGATGAACCATAAACTTGGCTAGAAAACTAGCAGTAACTTCAATAGATTAGAAGGGTTTAATACTGTTTAGGATTGCGCCATGAGTCTCTTTTTCCATCATTATGAAAGTACTAACTTGTATGAAAGGGATAAGAGTGTATTAACATGAAGTGTGCAGCTGTCCTCCTTCACACAACTAGTGTCATTGATTTCGAGGGAGGTTGGATTTCAGACACTGGTTACACAATGTTTAGAAAGTTAGACAGCAAACACTTACCACACCATTGAAATGAAAGTCTTAACTATATACTCCAGGCTAATTCATTATTTCAGTAGGATTTATGCTAATTACGCTTCACCCAAAAGTTTTTTCCCCATAATGACTTTATGGAGTTCAAGTTGATACAGCACATCTGCATAGTATAGTTTCTATGAGTATTCAACTTAGTTTTGCATACCTTTGTGAAAGAAAGTCTGCAGGAAGTTAGTTCTATTTGTTACATTTAAGTTGCACTGCCCAAGGGAAAAATGGGCGCACCTTAAAAGAGCCCAGAATCCAGAACTACTTGGTCCAGAAGTCTACTACGGTATCATGAAGGGCCGTGGATATATCCCTCGATTTGTAAGGGATGTTGAGACAATGTGATATTTTTCTGGTGCTAATCAGAAGCAACATTAGAACAAAACAGCTAATATTCTGAATTGTGAGTTGCTAGCCTAGGCCTTATTTCAACATACTCAAAAACACAACACAGAGAGAGAGAGAGAGAACACCCTCGAACCTGTAATTTGAGAAAGAAAAAGACCAATGGGTTCCCCAAAATGGCATGCAGTCTCAAAAAATGCAAGCCCTGATACTGTTTTCTGTCCAAAATGGTGCCAGATCTCCAATATCTGAAGACTAGGTGGAACACAAAGTGCAGCCCAGCAGTAAATGCCCTATTTATCCAAAATATACAATTATTATTTATGCTGATAGTCTATGTTTGCTAGCCAAGTGCTGGCAACACCTACAAGGGGGAAGACCAAGGTTGGCATAGGTTGCACAGGCATTGTGTGATACCACAGTGTCTTTCTGTCACACACATTAATATAATATTAGGCCAACAAACAAGAGATATCCTGATGGATCAGATCAAAAGGTCCATCTAATTCAGCATACTATTTCTGATCATGGCCAGCCAAATGTTTATGGAAAGCATGCCAGCTGGACATGAAAGCCCATACCTGTGGTCTATCACTCACTATATAGAGTGGCAATGCCTCTGAAGTAGCGAGGACCAGCACCCTCACCCACTTTAAAAAATAGGATCATCATCCAAATTCCAAGGCAGAGGAAAAAATCCTCTTTTATTTTACTTCCCGCTAGTATCATTGCAAAGGAGGAATGTAGGAGTTAGGCCAGTGACAAATGGTCAGTTACCATAAGCCACTTTCTCCAGTGGGGATGGGAAAGAAGAACCATTAGAGTTTAGTAGGAATCAGTTTGACTCTGCACCATGTGGATTTCCCTTCATCATTTACCAGCCACAACACAATGGATCACAGTTCAACAAAATTGCACTATTTCAGTGGGGAAGGAAAACAAGACCACATTGGCATCAGAAAAGCGAGAAGAAAAAGAGGGGGAGGAGAAGAATAAAAGTAATATTGAAATCCTATGTGCATATGCTTCTTTTACATTGAAAAGGTCTTAATTCTGAGTAATAAGTGTGTGTCTTACTGGACTTCCAGTTGAATGGTGTTTCTCTCTGGTTGAACTGCCGAGTGTTCCCAGACTGCACACTGCTGATAGGGACTATTTTTGCCATCTGTAGAACTAGTTATTCTTAGCTCTTTCCTCCCCAGTTATTGTGGACAGGTGGACTGGAAGGGTCTGGACTTTTGACCCACTAGTTCTGAAAAAATCCAGAATCAGCAGTGTGAATGAGCTGTTCAGCTCTTGGAAACAACCTTCCCTTATCTTTGTTTTTCTTCTCTTTAGTCTTTCTTTCACCTTCTTTTGTATCTGTTCCTTTTTTATCTCTTTTATTTTTAATAGTAAGATTGTGTGTGTGTCTTACAAGAAACACAAGATTAAAAGAGAGGAATGTGGTGTACAAACAGTAAGAGATAAGAAATTAAGAGTGGAAGGGAATGAGTAAAAAAGGGGGAAAAACAGACCAAGAGGCACAATTTTTCTGTACACCTGTTGAATAAGCTCAGTTTAACTGAGAACATGTAAAAATGCATGTGGTTATGATGCAGTTGAATGCATGAGTGAAGGGAAAAGGGAAGGGATAGTAAGTGTATGACTCACTGTAGCATTTGGTTGATTAGACTGAAGAGCAGCTGTATAGGATTGTGGTCCAGAAGGAATGTTAGTATTTTCCAGAGTGTAGGTAAATGGGAAGGAGGCCAAGTTGTTGTTCCTCCATTATCACTACAAAACAGGATGACTGACATCAATTATCTAGGAAGGAGAAAACTCATTAATGTCTGAAAAGTTTCACAAGGTGCTTCTTTGGTTGTTGCCCAGTGTGCTTCTTCCATTGGCCGGTGCCATACTCCCCCCTATCCACCCCCCCTATCCACCACCACCCCCTTTCCTGGGCTTGCATTATGGGAAGCGCAGTGCACAGACTTGGAATAGGGAAGCAGGACACACTGACAGTCTTGTAGTAGTAGCTCTGAACTCTCATACGTTGTCAGTGCTGATGCCATTCTTGTTTAGGGATTCAGCTGACAATTTGAATTTCCAGGAGCTTAAACCTTTGGGATTAAGAGCAAAACATCTTACAGCTTGCAGGGTAAAAAGCACTGCAGACTAATTTATGGTTGCCTGGGAAATTCTTGAAGAACTGGGAACATTGCCAGAGGAGGGGGGAATTTAGAGCACAGTTTCACCAGATATCTATGGTATACAATACAGTTGCCCTCTGAAGCTGCCATGTTTTCCAGGGAAACTGATCTCTGTTGTCTGGAGATCAGTTAATTTTGGGGAAACTCCAGGCTGTTGTGTATGTATGTGTGTGTATATATATCTATATATAGGCGTATATTAGCAGAGGAGAACAGAAGAGACAGATTCTGAGTTGCTTTTTATAAATGAGTTTACCAACTATAAGGGAGGGTTACATGGAGATAAAATAAGAAATCCTTTCTTTTCCGTTACACATCTACATTACTGTAGGTTTGGTTACATCTTGCTACCTATCTGCTGTCTCACAATGACCTTAACTAAGGTGGCTGATCACTCGGCTAGAAATGCTGCCATTTCAGACAGAAGGAGATTACTGAGGAGCATGCTGAAATGTGCTTGCAGCTGCCACTCAAAAACACAGCCAATCGGAATGCGGGACTCTTGCAATGTGAATACTCCTGTAAAACAAAAATGGAGCATTTGATCCAGTTCTTAGCTTGGCTCCTCCACAGACGGGCAGCCGTGTGAAGGGAGAAACCGAAATACAAACATCCCCGTATGTATGGTCCCGGTTTTACCCCAGGATATTATGTCCATCTGGAAAACATCACAGGCCCCATCTGAAGGATGTTAACACTCTTCAGCATTGAGGGGAAATGGATTGACCTTCTACGACATTCTATGACCTTCTATTTCCACAGATATTATTATAACCTTTAGATTTGTTAGAAAACACACCTGTTGTTACCTAAAGCTCAGAAATTTAAGCTGTCAGTCTAAAGGTGTAAAATGTCTGGCAGTTTCGTAGCCATGAGAAAAATGGGAAAAAACCTGTTGTGGAAAATGGAAATATTTGTAATATTTTCTTATTAATCAAAACTTGGTTTACTATAAAGCTATGTTTACATTTCACTTATATCAAAAGACATATTTTGGTGGGGGTTTGTTTGTTGTTCAACACCCCCTAAAATCCTCAGTTTTCTTTTTCACATCTGTATTTCAGCTGAGAAGCTGCTCTTGGAATCTTGAGACACTGAGTATGGAAGCCAAACATATTGGCAGTAGGAGGGGTAGACCATTAGTGTAATAATTGGGAACATTGCCATTCCAGGGACAATGGGAGACAGAGCTGCACCTATAATTTATTTCCCCAAAACATAAGCTGCATCTCTGGTTCTTGAGTAAATAAAAAACCTGAGAATATTTCCAAGAGAGCAATAGCATCTAGAAAGTGAATTTGTAAGTCCCGTGTAAGGTACATGCTATACCGATATTCTGGGTATAAATTCAAATGAAGCAGCCAAAATATAAGGATCTTAAATTAAGGAAACTAAACAGCAATGTTTAGTCTTCCAGTTGTTCAATACAGACAAAACCTATCTAAACCTGGTACAGGCAGTGCACAAACTGAAAAATTAAATGGACAATAATAAAAATACAAAGTGAACCAGATTTCTGTGTCGGGGCTATATCATATGCCAACTGATGTTGAAGACCAGCAGCCAAATGAAATTTGTGACTTTTGTAAAGGTTTCAATGGTGTTGATGGGAAGGGCAGCCGCCTAACCTTGAGTGCATTCCACAGTCCGGGCGATGGGCCAGCTTCATCGGCGGAGACTTTATCTCTGCGCGGGAGTTGAGGTCTCCGTTCCCATGGGAAGCCGGGAGGGGGATGGGATGGATAGAGTTATAACCTGTGCTTCTGGCGGGAAGTGTCTTTCCTGCCACTGCGTGTACTTGAGCTTTCTAAGATGTCTGAATAAACGGTCTTTTTCACCAAAGAGCCTTTTATTTCTGCTTCTATGGAATTCCTTACAACTTTAGTGTAATGACTTTAAAAGATTGCCAAGTCGGTAAACAAAAGCTGGGGAAAGTAGTGCTACTTATTGTGTTTAGAGTTCCAGTATTAAATTTTGCTGTTAGATATCTGAAAAAAAATTACTTGTGAGTTTTGAAACTGTATATTTTTTTTCTTTTCCAGGTATAGAAGTCTAAAACATTTTAATTATGACATCTGCCAAAGTTGCTTCTTTTCTGGTCGAGTTGCAAAAGGTCATAAGATGCACTACCCAATGGTAGAATACTGTACACCAGTAAGTAACTTACTTGTCCCTTAATGGAGATTTCTGTGAGAAAACATGTTATAATTTGTTTTGTGCAAATTTATGGAGGTTTGATGTGCACTTATGTGATTACATTTTCCTGTATGCACTTTAAAGCTTGGCATAGTGAAAAATAATAGGAGTTGGAATAAATTTTGATGTGCTGCTATATCAGAATAATTGTATATTTAAAAAACTCCATGTTTAGTATAAAATAATTTATTTTAGTGTGTTTTGTACATTATTCCTAGGACACTTGCAAAATGTACCCAATGTGAAAGTTATAAATGAATATACAACATAATAGGACAGTAATGGTGAACTTTTTCGAGACTGAGTGCCCAAATTGCAACCCAAAATCCACTTATTTATCACAAAGTGCCAACACGGCAATTTAACCTGGATACTTAGTTTTTAGTTTAGAAAAAATGGTTGGCTCCGCGGTGTGCGTTACTCAGGAGTAAGCTTGGTGGTAGTTGGTGGCTTTGCTTTGGAGCAACAGTGCAACTCTTCCAATGGGTGAACCACAACCCTAGGAGGGTTTACTCAGAAACAAGTCCCATTGCCAGCAACTGAGCTTACTCCCAGGTAAAGGATTGTGCTTTAGTTCTTCACATTCAAATCAGTGGGGTTTAACAGTGCTTAACAGGGTTACCTACACTGCTTTCCCACAACTAGGTCTTAGGTTTAATGCTAATAATCGAGCTCAGTGGCCCAGGCCAGCCTAGATGTGTGGGGAAGCACTCTGTTTTTGCGTGCCCACAGAGAGGGCTCTGAGTGCCACCTCTGGCACCCGTGCCATAGGTTCGCACCACTGTAATAGGATTTTTTAAAAAACACCTTATTTGGCTAATGCTATTTCTAAAACTCATACTGCTGTAATTGCATTATAAGCTATCATCTTCAGTAGTGAACTCTTGGAAAATTAGTGTAACAGGCATTGATTTTGGTATGAGGATATGTGTTCTGGTTTTATGATAACAGTTACTTTTTGTTATAAAACCAATCTTGATGTTAGAGGTATTTTATGTAATGCATACTGATCAAGGTATCAAGGAAATAAAACTTTTTAGCTGTCAGAATGATGCTTGTGGAAACTGAGGCCCATTATGCATGAAACACTTACCTCAGGGCTCATCGCTGCGCGGTGGGGTTGTAGTGAGGTCTTCTTGCGTTTCTCTGTTTACACACTCTGTTTCCACTGCCTACTGCCCAGATTCCCTGCTAAACTCTCCCAGATCTCTGCCTTTCCTGCTTCTCTTAACTCTGCCCATCAGCTCACTCTTGAAGGCACACAGTCGCAAGATTGCTGACTTTGTTAAAGCCCTTTAAATTGCTGTTATATCAGTATTGCTTTTATTGCAGGTACATCAATATTATAGCCCCATTCAAAAATAATCCTACCCTCAAATGAAAGAGGCAAAACAATTCTACATTCTGCTGAAGAAAGGGACAATGTCCTAGTACTGAAACTCACCTTCCCTCACACACACACACAAATACGCACATACTCTTCCTCCTCTTGCTGCTGCTGTGGGAGAAGAGAGAGGCTGGTAATTTCTATATGTGTATCATTCCCACTCTGTGTACTGCATGTGATAATCATCAATATTCTTTATGTTATGAAAAATACCATGAATGCATATGGTTGGTCCACTATTTTTCTGAATACATGAAGCTGCCCTATACCAGATCAGACAATTGGTACATTGAGTTCAGTATTGTCTAGTTGCAATAGTAGTTGCTTTCAAGGGGTTTCAGGCTGAGGTCTTTCACATCGCCTGCTATCTGATCCTAGACTAAGAAACTGGGGATTGAACTTGGGGCTTTCTGCATGCCAACCCCACGCTCTACCACTGAGCAACAGACCCTTCCCATGGGAGCAGCCTCTCAATAGCATTTAGAAATGTAGGAAGACTGAAGGACAAGTAATCTTTTGTTTAATCCTAATTGAAGGTTCTTCTTCTGAGGTATATGCTGTGACTGGTTCCTCAATTATCTCTTGAAATTGTAGGATGTGACTTTTTAAACTTTCTAGTAAATTAAACCAAAATAATTTTAAGGATATCCTTAAAGATCAAATTTGGGGTCAGAAGAAATTATACCAGGTCAGCATGTTGGGAGATTTTAATCACATTCTGTGGTGTAAGGCGTTGGTTCTGAAGTAAACACCATTTGGGATAATGAACAAGCAGGAGAGGTAAAACTGTGTGCTGTAGAATATATTAATGTGTCAAAGAGCCTACCAGTGATTCTAAGTATTATAGAGGACAATGCTTTCCCATATTTGAATTCTAAAGTTCATTATATGTTAAGGTTTCTCTTCTATTTGATACATGCTAGGTTTGCATAAAAGTAAAAATCATGCCCTGAGGTTTTAATTAGACTTTCAAAGTTCTCTTTTCCTCCTCATTTTTCCTGAGCTAACATCATGACTGTGTTATATTGTTGTGCGTATCCAAGAGACAGTGTTAGGCAGACAAGTCTGAACAAATGTTCCCAGAACCTGAAAGAGAAAATTGTTAATCTTCAAAGTTATAAAGTGCATTAGCACTTTCCTCTGATCTGTTATTGGAGGCAGTTGGATCATAATAGATTGATTATTGTTTCTACATGCCTCTTTTTGGCAAAGTACCAAACTCTTAATTAAAAATTAATGTAATTTATAAAACGACATCCATTCTTGTGACTTTCTTACTGATAAAGACCATTGAGAATTGCAAATCTTTGCTTCTAATAACCAGTTTTGAATGTATTATAAAACTCAGAGAAGAAAAGATCTTCTAGTTGGGAAACTTTCTTTTCAAAATACTTGAAGGGTCAGCTCTTTTTGTATGAACCCTCATACCTAGGTCTTTGGATCAGTTTCTTCTATATGTGTTCAGGGCTGGCCTGTCTGTTAGGTTCACTTAGGTGTTTATCTTGTGTGCCATAATTTACTTATAAAAATGGGACAGATAATAAAATGCAGGACCAGGCAAAGAAGCAGTTAAACATACTGTATATACTCGAGTATAAGTCAACCTGAATATAAGCCAAGGCACCTAATTTTACCACAAAAAACTGGGAAAACTTATTGACTCGAGTATAAGCCTAGGGTGGGAAATGCACATAAGAACTGGACAACAAGGGGATTGCTGCAGCCTGCACAGGGCTCAGATCCAGCCTGGATCCAAGCCCGGCACAGGATGCAGCCTGGCCAGCTTCCCTCCCCATCTCCATCCAAGGCCCTGTGGGGTCTCTGATGGAGGTGGGGAGAGGATCTCTGCAGCCTGCGCCGGGCTCGGATCCAGTCTGGATTCAAACCTGGTGCAGGGTGCAGCCTGGCTGGCTTCCCTCCCCACCTCCATCTGACGCCCCATGGGGTCTCCGATGGAGGTGGGGAGGGGATCTCTACAGCCTGCGCTGGGCTCAGATCCAGCCTGGATCCAAGCCCAGCGCAGGGTGAAGCCTGGCCGCTTCCCTCCCCACCTCCATCCGAGGCCCCGCGGGGTCTCCGATGGAGGTGAAGAGGGGATCTCTGCAGCCTGTGCCGGGCTGGGATCCAGCCTGGCCAGCTTCCCCTTCCCACCTCACTCGAGTATAAGCCGAGGGGGGCTTTTTCAGCACAAAAAATGTGCTGAAAATTTTGACTTATACTCAAGTATATAGATGTATAAAAATGATATGCAAAAACTGAAGAGCAGAGCTATCTATCATGACCCTGCAAGCCCCTATTTTCTTAAGGGGTTAAATACAATTACTGTAAAAGAGGCTTGCATACAACTTCTGTTCATGGATTTATGAGTCAGAACAGGCTTGGAAAAGTGAACCTTCAAGTTCTAAATACATGTTGGACTGTTGTTCTAAGACACTCTGGGCATTTTTAGAGGTATTACCCAGATTAGTCTGGGCTGTGCCCTTTTTTGTTAGGGAATTAGCTGGAAACAGATCTGTGATGTGAGAGGCAAGGTAATGAGATCTCCTCCTATTTAACAGAGGTCACTCTGCTTAGAAATCCTCACAAACCCCAAAATGAATAAGATTTACAATTACATTAAAGATTAAAAATAATAAAAATACACACACAGGTTGCAAACCCAGTGCGAGAGAGAGTATATACAAAGGTGATTGATAGAGGGAATAGAAGAGAGTGTTGAGGGAAGGATGATATTTACCAATCCAGAAGAGATCTGAGAGAGAGAGAGAGAGAGAGAGAGAGAGAGAGAGAGCGCTCATAGGAAAAACATAATCAGGCGCGATCAAAGTTCAGAAGTGAATTGCCCTGGGGGAGTCTAGTTATCGGAAAAATTAACCCTCCAGCTATGATAAGAGGGGCAATCTTCCTAAAACAAAGCAAAGTTTTGTCTCCAGGACAATGACATGGAAAAAGCCTTGATTGGATTAAGACCTGGGAGCACCCAACTGTGACGAGTTTTGAGCTGTGTTGATGAAATTAAGACCAGGGGCGTTCCAGGTCTGCATCAGCTTGGAATGTTACAGCAAAGAAACTCCAGAAGGTTGATTGCTGTGTGATGATTGGACAGAAGGTTTAAGATTAAATTAATGTTTGGGAGAAAAGGTGACCTAGCCGGTCTGCTGATGGAATCAGGATGTGGGCATTTACAAGTTCTTTGTGAGGGCGGAAACAAGTGTGTCTTCTCAGGGTTGCACTGTTGTTATTCAAAGTGGCTGAACCTTCAGGGAAGGCACGGTTTGCTGCTGTGCATACTTGAGTTGGAAGGCAAACCCTCTTGATATCAAAGCCCTTGAATTAAGATTGGTGTCCCATCTTCAAGCGCTGTCTAGGATACCAAGAAATGACTGGTAGAGTCTTAGAAATGCCCCCCTCCCTGGTTTGGCTATAGGCCTACATACCAACAGAGGAGCCCCATAGTGCAGAGTGGTAAGCTGAAGTTCTGCTGACAAAGCTCAGCTCATGGACTGAGTTTGATCTCAGCTGAGGTCAGTACCAGGTAGCTGGCTCAAGACTGATTCAGCCTTCCATCCTTCTGAGGTTTGTAAAATGAGTACCCAGCTTGCTGGAGGTAAAGTGTAAATGACAAGGGAATGAATTAACAAACCGCTCTATAAACATAGCCTGCCTAGTAAAACTTGGGATGTGACATCATCCCATGGGTCAGTAATGACCCAGTGCTTGCACAGTGGACTACCTTTACCTATTTATATATTTCTTGACTTGATACTAAAACAAGCTTGTATGTCTGCTTTAAATTACCATAATTGGTTGAGTGGAGTGACAGTGATAGAAAATCAGTCAAATATTTGGAAGTCTGTATTTCACGAATGTTGAAATACTCTATAAGATACTGTAAAAGTGATTGTATTGTCATATTGCTTTCAGACTACTTCAGGAGAAGATGTTCGCGATTTTGCCAAGGTACTGAAAAACAAATTTCGAACAAAAAGATACTTTGCAAAGCATCCACGAATGGGCTATCTGCCTGTACAAACAGTGTTAGAGGGAGACAACATGGAAACGTGAGTACAACAAATAAATTGTATATCATCCGATGAGCTCCTTGAGCCTTCCCAGTTGGCACCTGCTCCCTTACTTCCAAACTGCGTAACACCTCTTTTGTTGATTTCATGTTTGGTTTTTTTGGTTAAAAGGAAAATACAAGCTGAGATTCCAATTTTCATTCCTCATGTCTTTCCTCACCTGCTAACCCTCCAATAATTTAAATTGCCCACTTTCTTATTGATCACCTTAAAAGCCTTTATATTGGATGGGTGCAGTTTGGAAACTAGTTAACCAGAAGATTGAATTGTGGTATCTTCTCTTAATATCGAAAATCCTTTTTCTGACCTTACTTTAGCTTCATTTGGATTTAAATTTACATTAGTAACATAGGTCTTCATATTCCTTCCCAAGTAATCACCAACAAAAAGGTTGCTTTAAGATCTAGCTGAGATTACCAGTCTCTTCTAGTTAATAGTAACCATAGTGTATTTCTACTGGTGATAGCATTACAGCTTGTTTCTTCTATTTCTTCTTTCTTTTCTTTTTATACGTTATTATTTTGTCTGCTTCCCATTTACATTCATGTTGGTCTCTTGAATCTTCTGGTTTTTGGGTTTCTTTTTAACTTTCTGTAATTATTTTGCTGCTCGATTTTTTCTGCCTCTCTCTTCACCTCCTCATTTTTTGTCTTGCAGTCCTGTTACTCTGATCAACTTCTGGCCAGTAGATTCTGCGTGAGTACTTTTGCTGAAGTGTGCTGCTATTGCTGCTGCAGTCCCTCACTTTTTTTTCAGTTTGTTGTTGTTTTTTAACATATGTTCATTTCCCTCCTCCTTTTTTCCCTTGTTCAATTTTCTGAAAAGGAAAACCGAAATGTATTCCAAAAACAGTTTTTTCCCCCTCCAGTGTGCTGTGGAAGTTAACCTGTTTTTGGAGGGTGTACTCAAGTTGTCTTGAGGAGATGCGGTTCAACAAGCATCCTGTTGCATAAAGAAATGTGCAAATCAAATTTTTGGGAACAAATAAGCAGTTTTGGGTGGGAAAAAATCTTTAGTTTCATTCTGGATTCTTTATTTCCTTACCTTTATATGCTAATTAATTACAATTGGATTCATGGACTGCTTCTTTTGTATGTGTAGATTTCTTCCTTTATATAGAGGATGGACTTATAGGGTTACATCAGAGCAGAACGTTCCAACCTCCCCCTTCACACTGCAGTCCATATTGCCATAAAATGCTGCAGACCCTTGAGGAATTATATGGGGAGAGCTCTAAAGCAGGCATGGGAATCAGTGGGTACTGCCACTTTAGTCTCAATACAGTCCATTGGAGAAGAAATCACCATGTTCACCTTTGCCTTCTCCATCCTAAAACACACCCTGGATACTGGCTGCCATCCTGAGTTTCTAGCTATTTCACTGTAAGCTCAGTGACAGAGTATGATTGAGAGCCATCCAACATTAACTATTTCTAAGTCCCTTTTTATTTCAGCAAGGAGTTACAGTTCCACTGATATTTATTATACTGAAATCAGTCATATTTCCTTCATCTTAGTTAAATTAATATCAGTTGGAGAAGCAAAGCACTGCTATTTGTCAACTGGAAGTATTTATTATTCCAAGACCCTATGCACTCACTGACAAATTAGTTTACTACTTGCAAATATGAGTTGGCATTTGGTGCTAGCGTTATAACTTTTAAGTCTTAATTATTTGTTTATGCTGCTTAGATCACACATCTACCAAATATTAGCAAAGAAAGCCTAAAATTAGTCTGTGAATGCTACTAAAATGTTATAAGTTTGGCCTTTGCTTCATGTTTGTGCTGAATGGCAACTAAAATAAGCATTGCTAAAATTGTGATTCATTGGGTACACATGATACAGACACTGTTATGAAGACTGAAGACACTCTTTCTAGGGCACATAAAAACAAAATGAGGTTGTTGCGTATTTAAATTTTTTGTGTCAAATGAATGACAAATGAACTATTTTATCCTAAATGGTCAATGTCTAATAAACTTTGATTGGATTATAGTTTAGTGGATTCTTCGATTATTTTTAAAATAGATATATGGCAGTGATTATATATAATACCATAACTTGATTAGATTTCTTGTTTATACAGCAAAACATAAAATATAGGTCCTCCCACCAAATAATAGAGTAATCTGGCAATATACACTGTCTGAGCTGCTGGCATGCAGCCCATTAAAGCTATAGACCTTGTCTATTCAACACAGCCAGACAATCTTCATCTTTCTGCTTCAGTGAGGGATGAGAGAGAGCTGGCTGGGCACCTGGAGACAGCATGGTATAGTGCAGGGGTCTGCAACCTGCGGCTCTCCAGATGTTCATGGACTACAATTGGCCATGGTGGCAGGGGCTGATGGAAATTGTAGTCCACGAGCATCTGGAGAGCCTCAGGTTGCAGACCCCTGGTATAGTGGTTAGGGTGTTCTGACAGGCCCAGGTTCAATTCTCCTGTTGGCCATCAAAAATCTCTGGATAACCTCAGGCCAGTTGCTCTCTTCATCAGCGAAGCTACAAGGGGAAAGGGGGTGTGCAGTGCACCGGGTGCACTACTGAGGGTGCATAAAATTGGCCCCAGGTCTCTCCCACTTTCCCCCACCCCCCTCCGTGGTGTCCCCCCATGGCACCCCCTTCCCACACTTACCTTAGTTCCTTTCTTTGTTGAGAACTTTTTCAGGCTGCAAAAGGTCTGTTCGCAGTAAAAGCAGCCTGAGGAACTACAGTTCCCAGGAGACCTTGGGGCTCACAAGGTCTCCAGGGAAGTATAGTTCCCATCAGGCCGTTTTTACTGAGAACAGGCCTTTTGCAGCCTGAAAAAGTTCTGAAAAAGGAAAGGAATTAAGGTAAGTGTGGGAAGGGGGGCGCCGTGGGGGGGCGCTGCAGGGGTTGCACCGCAGAGCGGCGGAAAATATCAAATGCGCAGCAGGCACAGTTTGGCCCAGCTACGCCTCTGCTCTTCATCCTAACCTATCTCATAGAATGGTTGTTGTAAGGATAAAATGGAGGAGGGGATGATGATATTGTAAGATGATTTGGGTGCCCATTGGAGTAAAGTATGTACAATAAAAAAGTATATAAAATGAGAATATAAAAGAAATAGTAAATAATAATCTTGGGCTGTATGCTGCTTCACCTGTTCTAACCCAGCTGACTGACTATGTGCCTTTGGCATCAGTGTAAATGAACTGAGCATACTGTCTGCAAATAGACACAGTCAAGATATGAAGAAAGTTAGAATTTGTGTATATGTAGATGAGCTACAAAGATAAGACACACACGCTTAGACATAACTGTCAACACAGTTTTGTGTTGCAGAATCTGTTTATACAACTCCAATATCCATTAGGAAATAAATGACTTCTTAAGGCATTCTCTGTGAAATTCATCTTGCTTTAGGGGCAACCATTTCACATTACATTGTACATTGTTCCTATTTTTAACCAAAAAATAAAATTTGTCTTCTAATGGTGACTGTTGCAGCAGTAGCAAATGCACATTCCAAATTTAGCATGGACTTGCTTTCACCCCATAACGTGCAAGACAGTTACATGTTTGTTTTTAAATCTGCATGAGCACTTAAAGAGCTGAGGCTGGTTTTGGCTTCGTAAACGATATTTCTATTGTATGCATGTCTGACTTACATATTACAGAATGGAAGCAAGTACATGTCAACTTTTTAACAAAACACTGCTTTTTGATGGAAAATAAAGCAATTATTGTTAAAGCTGAAATTTATGGTGTATTCAAGATGACAAAATATAGTAATGTAGAAAATATGTAGGAGTGTTGACCTAACTGTCATTTATGAGCTAACTGTTCAGAACCTAAAAGGTTGAGAAGTCTAAAACTGTCCCATAATATGTGTAATATATTATTGCACTGTGCTATATACTAAATAATAAAATTCTATACATAAAATTCTCAGCAGAAAATATATATTCTTATTTGAGAACACATACAATACCACAATATCATAAAATATATTAAAATAAACCACAAAGCCTCAATTATAATAATCAAATGCACAATATTTCAGGATGTAACCCATAAAAGACCTAAAAAGACCTGACACTTTTCTATCCAGTTGGATCTTCTTCAGAGGTCATTAAAACAACCCAAACATAGAAATATTCACAATCATTCAGTCTTATTTACAGCCCAGTATGTTTTAAATAGATCCTACACAAAACAAAAAACAAGAGAGTAAAAATACTGAATTCAAATAAATAAGTTTAAGATTTCAAAATAAAAAGAATAGGTCTAATTACTTACAAAGAAACATTAAATGGGGTTTCCATTGGTACCCATGCTATATATTGAGAATCTTTCAGATTTCAATCCACGAGGTAACTTTTTAACAGAACAAACTAGGGAGACCTAATAAATAATAAACAACAACATAAAGTAATAGATTCAAATAAATATTTCAGTTTAACATTTAAAATATAACAGATGGGTATATTTACTTACAAAATAACAGCAAAATGGTGTGCCCATAGATATCTATGATTTATAATATGAATATTAGAGATTTCTGTTTACCAGGTAACTTTGTTCACAGAACACCACTTGGCAGACCTAATTAATGACATGTAATTAGTAAACAATTATAACACCCTCTTTTAAAAACTCCCATCCAATGGTGGAATTCAAATAATTTAACAGCTGGTTCCAATGGCGGGATTCAAATAATTTAACAACTGTTTGTTTACAAGCACCATTTTAACAACCGGTTCTGCCGAAGTGGCCGAACCTGCTGAATCCCACTACTGCTCCCATCACCCAATCTTACATAATATACTAACCTTCCCTGGACTG
Organism: Sphaerodactylus townsendi; assembly: GCF_021028975.2. NCBI lineage: Eukaryota > Metazoa > Chordata > Lepidosauria > Squamata > Sphaerodactylidae > Sphaerodactylus > Sphaerodactylus townsendi. The sequence goes on from NC_059428.1 coordinate 77,424,010, forward strand.
AAATCAGCTATGTGTGGTCAAGGGTATATCAAAGAGGCAGCTTTGCACTACTCGCTTGTTTATTTTACATGGCAGTTCCTGTAATTGTGATGAGCCAAGAAGATATGACTAGGATGCAGCATATATGGCTAGTTAATCTGGAATAGTCCTATTTCCATAAAACATCCAGTATTAAGCTTTTCAAGGGGCACAGATGAGACTTTGATATAGGGCTGCCAACCTTTAAGTAGAACCCCCCCCCCCTTTTATGTTCACAACAAACTCAAGATCACCCAGAGCAGGGCTGTGTAGAGGTCTGAGCCCAGGTGTCTCCAACCCTAGTTGCATTCTATAACTGAGACACCACAATGAGGTTCATTCCCACCATACTGCATCTACCTTGACTTTCAAAAGAAAGTGTGCTTTTTGGGGAGCTTTCACATAGTTATTGCACTGTATTAACCCTGTTTCCAGCTTCCTATCATCCTGGACACACTGGCTTTACTCCAATCATTTTGGAAAGAAACTCTCCTGAGTACATCTCCATAACCTTTGGAAGGAAAGGGGTGCCTTTTTCTGCATAAAGGCCTAGCCACATAAGTACAATTTTCCTGTCATCATCCCTGTCCAGCTGCCATTTTCCCACAATTTTTCCTGTTATGACACTTCAAAACGTTTAAATCAGTTGGGTGCTGTGTGGTTTCCGGGCTGTATGGCCGTGTTCTAGCAGCATTCTCTCCTGACGTTTCGCCTGCATCTGTGGCTGGCATCTTCAGAGGATCTGATGTTAGGAAAGCAAGTGGAGTATATGCCAGCCACAGATGCAGGCGAATCGTCAAGAGAGAATGCTGCTAGAACACGGCCATACAGCCCGGAAACAACACAGCACCCAAGTGATTCCGGCCGTGAAACCCTTCGACAATACGTTTAAATCAGTTGTTGCTATTGCACTATAATTACATGGTATATGAAAAATGAGTCATTAGGATAGGATAGGATAGGACAGGATATTTATATACCACCGTCCCCTGGAGGGCTCAGGGAGGTGTACAACATTAGCACTTTTATTTAAAAATAAAATGAGAATCTGTATAGTCGAAGGCCGGACTCAACGTTGTTGTGGGCTTTCCAGGCTGAATGGCCATGGTGTGGTAGATCTTGTTCCTAACATTTCGCCTGTATCTGTGGCTGGTATCTTCAGAGGTGTATCATAGAGAGAAGTGGACATAGTGTGTAACACACTTCTCTCTGTGATACATCTCTGAAGATGCCAGCCATAGATGCAGGCAAAACGTTAGGAACAAGATCTACCAGATCATGGCCACACAACCTGGAAAGCCCACAACAACCACACTGAGAATCTATTTTTTCATAGCCTTTTAGTAAGATAGGAATTGCCTGTTTTTAAAAAAGCCTGACAAGACTTCTGGTAGTGATTGAAGAAGAACATGTTGAGTTGCAATGAGCTCATGGCTCCTCCTTTCATGGAGCATTCCAGACATGAGATGAGTAGAGGTGGTTTATCATTGCTTTTCTCTGGGCAGCAACACCAGTCTTCTTTGGTGGTATCCCATCCAAATACTGACTATATTTCAGGCAAAACTGGGCAAATTGAGCTGAGGCAAAATAATAATAATGCAAAATTGAACTGAGGCCAAAAAAAAGAGGAACTGCCAGTGGGCACCGTTGCCACTGTTAATCCCTTTGCATTCACAGTAGGAATAGAAAATCACTGCTGGATGGAAGCAGCTTGACCTTTAATCTTAATCTGAAATGTAATTAACCCCTGGTAAAGCATTCACATCATTTTAATTTACTATGGGCCTTAAGTATTTTTTTTCCTGGTGGACCATTGTGTATTTAGGGATATTTTATTTTTTACATTGTCATCAGTGGCATATCTGCCCAGGGACAAGGAATAACCCCTGTCCCTGGGCACAGCTAATCTGGTCACATGGGGGGTGCAAAATTGTCCCCACACGTGAGCAGATGCTTTGGGAAGATGATGAGGCAGCAAGAAGTCCTGCTGCCTTGTCATCTTTGAGCTCCCTCGGCCCCGCCCATGTCATCATCAATGTTCTGAGGAAGCCCGAACATGACATTGACTACAGGCTCCCTCAGTCCCACCCATGCCATGGGAGTGACAACTTGGGTGGGACTGAGGGAGCCCAAAGACCCCGAGCCAGCTTCTGCCCTTCCCAGGCCCTGGGAAGAGCAGGAGCTGGCCTCCAGGCAGGGGGGAGGGGTGGGGCACTGCCCCTCTCGCCCACCTCTGGGCCCCCCACAGCCTGGCTCCTGCTCCTCAGTGGGCCCCACCCACAAGAGGGAAATGTTAGGGGTGTGGCCACACCCCACACCCCACTCCCAGCCTCTGTGCTTTTAAAAACACATCTCCAGATGCTGGCAGGGGCTTCCGGCTTTTCCCAGTCTCTGGTGAGGGCAGAAGTCAAGGAGGGTGAAGGAAGGCAGTGTTCGGGCCCTGCCCCTGAGCCCCACCTTCCAGGTGCATGGGGGGGGGGCACCCAGAGAAGGCTTGTCTCTGGGCTCCATTTTCCCTCCATACACCTCTGATTGTCATACCGTTATAATGTTTTCACTTTCTACTGCAACCATCTACTCTGAACTGATAGGATTTTTTAAATGTAAGTCTCCGGTAGTTTTTATTGCAGACCCACTGCATTTCATTTTAAAATAAAAACTAAAAGAACAGTGGAACGAGTAGATTGTATCAATAGGTTGTTACAGTGCAATCTAACAATTGTTGATTTATTTAAGCCTCCCAAACCATCAGTGGTCAGGGAGAGGAAATGGTGACTATGGGGACTAAGAAACGGAAAATAGCACAGATGTGGGTGGAACCTGCAAAAATGTGACCTTCCTATCTGTCCTGTATGTAAAGCCACTTAAATTGGGATCTTTCAAAAAAGGTTGTTTCAAACCAAGTTTGGGAAATATTGCACAAAAGCAGGGGAAACCATGTAAGTGAATAATGAGGGGGTGCTGTCAGGTGGTTGTGCCATAAAAGAGCTCCAGTTCAGATGCCAAGTAGAATGAAAAATTGTGTAGAAACTACCCAAGTCTAAGGTTAAGGTCATTCATAAAATTCATGGGAATTAAAGATAGAGCCAACAGCAGTACAGCTAAAAACGCAGGAAAAAAATCATTCACTGCAAGCTGGACAGATGAATTAGATAGGAACAGAGTCATATCCCAAATCAAGTTTGGCTGTAGGGAATTTAAACAGTACTGCACCTGGTCTTCCTGTTTTTAATACAAAAAGTGGATAAAGTGCATATTTGTTTGCACTAGAGTAATAATAGATACTAGTAAGTCAACATACCCTAAAAATTAATCAGTTGTTGAGGGAAGCAGGATGCTTACCCTTCAGGAATACTGACCACTAATTCTAAAAGTGTGATCCACATTTCAGCTCATAGGCTTTTTTACACACACACGCACACACGCACACACGAACAGGCTGCTGATCAAAAACATCCTTGTGAGTTCTCTGAGCTTCAGGTGTTGATTTTTTCTTAAGTAATGGCAATAAACCTCTGTTCATATAGTGAAAGCATATACATCCTGTATCTATGTGCATAGATTTTTTAATAAGAAAGAACCAACACAAGTTCACTTTATGAAGGAAACAGCACCTGAATAAATGTGGACTTATATTACATGTTCTACTGTATACGCGTTGAAAATTACTCAACATACATGCACATGGATAGCATGTGTGTTCATGATAACTTGTGAACTGGGCTGCTTTAAAGAGAAACTGCATTTTAGAACAGCAAATAGTAACACGAGTTCAGAGCATAATACAATGACTGAAGCAGTATTAATGAAGAATGCAAGTGATGGGACAGTAAGAAGAGCTTGACTATAAAACAACACGTTGACAAGGAGGTATTCACAGATTAGTTTTGGTTTTCATTTTTATATGTTTTGAAAAATCCTAATTTTATCAGCAAAGTCCTCTCTGACCCCTGCCAGCTTTTACCCATTTCCACAAAATATTTTCTTGCAGGTAGCTTGAGGAAGCAGACAGACTACGTGGGGTTGCAACTATCATTTGTTATGTCCTAGACTCAGTAAGGCATACTGGTGTGAGGCTAATAATGCCTTCATGCGTTTTCCCTTTCTAAGGAAATATTACGTGTAATTAATCAGTGTTTTTTCGCCTTATAGGCCTGCATCATCCCCTCAGCTATCACATGACGATACTCATTCACGCATTGAACATTATGCTAGCAGGTATGAGACCAGCTGGACAGTTAGGATGATATTCCTTGAAATAATTTTAAAATGGAAAAATCATCATCATCATTATCACACAAGCTTTAAGAAATTGAATTAGGTTCATTCAGATCTCTTAGGACAGATAGTATACATGTCTCCTGCTTCCTACTTATAAACTTAACAACTAACTTGCTTGCAGAATGGTCTAATGAAGTTTAGAATGCACATAAAACCAACAAATGGAAAACTGTGATGCATGCTTTTGTATTATATCGAATATTTAGGTTCTATGTAAAACTTAATTATATCTTCTTTTCAGAGGTGCACTTTAGTGGAATCCTGAAATCGTTATGTTCTACAAGACAATAGTGCCTGACCAATATCTTTAATTCACCATACATTATCCATAAATAGTATAACTTCTGAAGATTATGCGGAAAATTCTATATCTACTGTGCACAGTAATCATGCCACACAATTATAGTTCATAATTTTATAAATATCAAAAGTGGAATATTAACTAAATTTTAATTTAAAGTTTTTTTCTGTGCATGAAAGAAACTTAGCCATGTTGGTCTGGCTAAAAGAAATCTATTTAAATTAATATTCAAGTTGAAAAAGTTGAACTGATGTTTTCTACATACCATGATTTGGAGAGAAATACATGTTTTCTCAGCTCTTATACTTACATTTCTGTTTCTGGAGCAAACTGTTCAAATTTGATGCACATTTATTTATCAAGGAGTCTGCCAAAGACTGGGTAATCAAAAGGACAGAAGCAGAAATAATTTCCCAAGGTCAAAGTTATCATAGGACGATAGCAGTGCATTGATGCTCTGTATATTCCACACGTAAAGAATGTGTGAACTAGAGATGGATGCATTCTAGTATTAAGATTCTTTCCACTGCAGTAGTCCTCATTCATTATCCTTCATGTACATTCACATTACATGCACATGCTGTTCAGTATATCTTGGCCACATAGATACAGAGAATGGGGCCAGGGACAAGCAAGGATAATTTTTCAACAAACCAGGCAACATCACAAGTTTACCAAAGGATGTGAAAACACAGAGGGAAGGAAGAGGGAGAAGGGAGAGCAGCCAGCTGAGTCTGGAGTGTCGGCTCACAGTCAGGCACTGCTGTCAAGGACACAGCCTCAGCCACCTCTCCTTTGCAGGTAGGTAGGCAGGCACAGGGAAGGAGCAGGAGCTGCTGGAGCTGCCATCCTCACACATACTCCCTGAATCAGGAAGGCAGGGTATGTGGGGCAAGGGAGCAGAAGCTTTTGCTGCCCCTCACCATGATCAAGGCAGAGATACTGAAGCAGAGATGGGGAAGGACCAAGATCCCCCACTAGTGCCCCTTGAGTTAGGCAGGTGGCAGCAAGGGAGAGCAATATCCACCTCAGCCCCTCCTGCTATTGTTTCAAGCTAGACCAGGGGTAGGGAACCTGCGGCTCTCCTGATGTTCAGGAACTACAATTCCCATCAGCCTCTGTCAGCATGGCCAATTGGCCATGCTGGTAGGGGCTGATGGGAATTGTAGTTCCTGAACATCTGGGGAGCCGCAGGTTCCCTACCCCTGAGCTAGACAGATGGTGGTGGCACTGCAGCCAAGTAGGCTGGCCAGCCTGCTTGGGAGAGAAGGATGGGCAGTTGTAGGGCATAGGAGAAAGGGAGAGAACCGGAGTTGCTTCAGCCTCACTTGCCATGTCATTTCTGGGGCAGACGTAGATGCCCCAGCAAGCTGGGGGTGGGGGGAGGACAACAAAATGAGACCTCAAGTCTCCCAGGTCTTCATTCTATGATACAAGTAGATTTGACTTTATTTGATTTTTAACATACTATACTCATAGTGAGAAACATTTAGTCTTTTGTATGGCTGTAGACCAACTTAAACAATAGTCACATGGAAGGTCATGGTTATTTATTTTTTGATCTTTTATACTAATGGTTAGTGCTATCGTATCATTTCTGTTTGCACATTCCAACAGTATTTAATAGGAAGAATATCCAATGTCTTGTCTTTTTTCACAGGCTAGCAGAAATGGAAAACACAAATGGAACATATCTGAATGATAGCATTTCTCCCAACGAGAGCATGTAAGTGTATCTTATTTGCTAAAATAAATCTTGTTTATGTACTGTCAGTTTCAGTATTGAGTTCTTACCCAGCAATGGCTAAAGTTGATGTATCGTTAAGGTCATATTTTTCGGTATTTTTTCAATATTGCCACCACAGCATGTTAAGTGGTATTTATTTGTATAAAAGCCATTGGACATTTCTCATAACTGTGGTTATGTACAGGAAAATGAAATAGCAAGCAAACCAGACAAACTGCTGCTATATACAGAATCAACAAACATTCAAAATTAACAAACTTTCCCTAACAGTGGGAACTGGCAAAAAGATGTTGTGCACAGAAATATGCTTGAGATCTTAGAGAACTTCTAACTCCTCTTGGTGGGAGCTGCTGCTGGGTCAGTTGCGTTATCTGCTCTACCACTTGGCATTTGCCTACCTTTCCTGCTACTTTTTCATTGTGCTCGTAAAAAACAGTCACAAAAATACCATTCTTACAGTCATTTTCAGAAATTACAGATTCAACATCCATTTATTTAAAATATCTACATTTTGCTGCCCACAAGGGGACCAAGGAGGTTTATATATTCATATTAGCACCATAAAAATGAATTAAACAATAGAATTACACACACAAAAATCGCCTGCATGCCAGACCAAATGTATTAAAGTATAACAATACATTAGTTTAGGTTTTGTTTAGTTATTATCCAGTGCATGTTGACTAAGTTGCCCATTCACAGCTTCAGTCACTGGATTTAAGTATCCTCAGATTTGGCCATTTGTGCTATTAGTATGTAGATTATAATGATAATGATGATTACTATTCAATTTTCAGTGCAATTTATGCATCAAAACAAATTAAATTATTATCACCTGCAAGCTTTGAGGAAATGAAAATTCAGTGATCGGGATTTTTTTGTTTTGTTTTTGCCATAGGCACTCATTCATGTACAGAATACCTTTTATTAGAACCAGTTAAAATAACATTAAAAAGTTAGTTGGTTTTAGATTTGGTTTTCAGATCAGCATGGCTGAAAAAAGATTTTGTCTACTCATGCCATGTTATACATGGAAACATGTATGTAGCTAAATTAAAATTCTGCTAACAAAAAAAACCCAGTATGAGTGTGAAACCATGGTTCAGATTCAGCAGGAAACCATGTTTTCATGTAACCATTAGTTTTTGAAACCAGGATTTGATTCACAGGAAATCATTCAAATTTTGATTTACTTTGGCAGATGCTGGTTCCAGCCTTTTTTATTGCAGAATTATGCCTTTCCCCTTATATCTCTACAATGAAATCAGATAGAGATTTTTTAAAAAATGAAAGTTGGGAATTCATCAAACCTATATATAGGTGTCCCCCACACAACCCAGCTGGCCCCATATTATATTCAATTGTACATTAATTTAAAAACAACAACAACAACACAGATGCCCTGATAGGGACAGTGACCTGGGATGGAAACTGCAGGAAAATCTGCCATGTGGCAGTCTCATTGCAGCTGTACTGTTCTGTCAACCACAGCAGCAACAGGGAAGCTATCCAAGCCTGTATGCATAAGGAAAACAACTTGGCTGATATCCAGGCTTTCATTGTGATACAATAGTGTCATGGAGCAAACCAGAATTAAGCTGTGTTCACATTTATATGTCATGTAAAACTGCAATTAATATTTTACATACCTTGATTTGTACCACACATTGAAATTTATTTATTTATTTATTTATTTATTTATTTATTTATTTATTTATTTATTTATTTATTTGAGAGCCATATATATATTTGAATTTTCCAGAGGTAATAATTCCATTGACAGCCATATGACTAGGTTCTTAGCAGATCAATGACAGTTGCTGTAAACTTGGGATTTGAAGCTTTCCCTTCCCTCCTCCTTATATTTTGCTGTTTGTCATACTCTGGTAAATGTGGAAGCTCAGTGGCCAGAGGTGTAAGTAACCACAGATAGATGTCTGCTTTCAGAGATATACTGAGGGAAAATGGCACCCGGAGACAACTAGGTCTCCAGGCATGCCTCCACACTCAATGGCATGGCCATGCCCCCAAGTCACCCTCCCACCAGGCTCCCTAGAGCCCAGCTGCTACTCTCCCCAGAGCCTGCGGAGAAAGCACTTGCCGGCCTCCAGGATGTGCTTTTATAAGCATGGAGTTATTATGAAGTAAATAAAGTTGAACTAAGACTGTGAATTAACAAAACAAAGCACCTTTTATATTACTCTCAAACATTGAGCCTCAACCCGTGTTATCTTTTCTTCCTTTTGTGAAGATCAAGTTCTAAGCAAGTCAAGCCACTGCTAGGAATTGAAGTGTGTCCAGCATCTCCGGGTAGTTTAGGGAAGGCATTTGTTGTCTCTTTTGTTCAGTACTTTTCTTGGAATCTCAGTGCAAAAAAAGTAAACTATACATGAAATGAATAAAGGAAAACATGGTATTTCTTTTCCCTCACCTTCCTTTTTATCCTTAGAGATGACGAACATTTGTTAATCCAGCACTACTGCCAAAGCTTGAACCAGGAATCCCCGCTCAGTCAGCCTAGAAGCCCAGCACAGATTCTGATTTCTTTGGAAAGTGAAGAACGAGGTGAGCTAGAGAGAATCCTAGCAGACCTGGAAGAAGAAAACAGGTGGGTTTTATTTCAGTGCTACTTCCATGCATACTGTATGACAGGAATCCATAAGAGCTGAGGTCTCCTTCCTATGAGGACTAAATTAAGACACTGTGTTAAACCTATACATGGTAATAATCAAGTCGAGGAGCAACAGAGGTGTAATTTTTGTTGTTTTACATTTTCTGTAAATTTCACAGATACAGGGTTTTTTATTTATGAAAGGATATAACTGCTAACTGGTGCGCAGTGTTATACCCTTTACATATGTTAAACGCAGTGTCCAGTTTGCATGATTATCTTCTTTCTTTGAAAGAAATTTAAAATCTTAGAAATTAAATTAGAATTAAGATTTACTTGTGTAAGACACGTTTTTGGCTTGATCAGTATTTTCAATTATTTCTGTTCTTTCTACCTGCAACCCTGTGCACAAGCACATCTTTCTTCCCTAGGTATAGGGATGAGAATTTGTAATTGCATAGGTCAACCTTTACCTTTTCATAGATGAATAATGCTCATGAACTGAATCCGTTTCTTATTCATTACATTTGTCTGTTTCAGTTTCTTTTTTTTTACTACTTGATTTTTCTTCAACCTTTCCAACATCAAACAGCATCTCCGTTAATCTTTATGCTAGGGGCAAACTTGACTTGTTTGTGTATTTCAAGCCAGATATATTTGCCTGAGTGCCCGTTTGATGTAAGGGATAGATTGGCAGACTAAGAAAGTGGGCAACCTGAATTTGAATACTCACTTCTACCATGGAAGCTTGGGCCTGTCAGAAACTCTCAGACTGACCTACCTCAAAGAGTTGTTGTGAGAGGATGAGGCTTGGAGCCCCACCTGGAGAGAAAAGCAGGAAACAAATAAACAAACGCATAAATAGTGCATGCCTGCTATGTTTCAGAGAAATTGTATGACAGCAGGCAAGATTTTGCTTGTCACACGCTTTGCCCTTCCCTCTTTCCCCTACTATAACTTGTTTTTGTTCACCGCTGAACTGTGCTACATGCAAGTAGTTTTGTCGTGTTACATTTCATTGATACCCTAAAGTCCATTAACATCAGAATTGTGTAATAGCAGTGCTTTTTAAAAATTAGCAGTGTAATTGAATTCCTGTTAGTGCAACAGTGACATAAACTATGACTCTGTCGCTACAACAAAACAGTTGTTTAAATGTGCTGAATGGAGGAACCCAAAATGCCATATACTGGAGGTATTCAACAAAAAGAAAAGCAAAAAAGGAACGGCTGCTTCTCAGCTTGAAATTTGACTTGTTGACTCTGCAAGTTCCTTTTCTCAGGCTGCTTCTGCCATAAAATGCCTGTATGCATGTAAAATGATAATATGAGCACAAATGCCTAGAAAAAGAGTGACTGATTGTAACGCTGCATTGCTATCAGGCAAAGGGGGCACATTTATTCTTCAGAATAAGAATTGTCCATGCACTCAGCCCAGGACTGAGCTCGTCATACACTCACTGCATCTTGCCTTTAAATTGCACTGCTGTGTGCAATCACTCTGCTGTACCTGGTGGGAAAAGTGTGAAGTATTGTATTCATACCCTAGAGCAATAGTTTCCAATTTCACCCTAGCCTTCAGCCATTATTGTAACACGATGGATAAATATTGATGATGAAATTACTGCCAGAAGCTGCAAAATTGCTGCCTTTTGCATAATCATAGCCATCATTTAGTGAAATAGAGTAATTTAAAGTATGGTACTACTTGGTGGGGGTGGTATTCATATAAACTGCCTCCCAGAATGCTATATAAATAATAATAAACAGCCCAGCGAGTAATGAAGAGGAACAATCTGCGGAGAAATTGCATTTTTAGATGAGTTATGAAATACAGTGGAGAACTGAGAGGAATGCAGGAAAGCTTGTCTTTTCAGCACAAACAGCAGAGCAAAACAGCAGAGCAAAACACTAGCACTGTCCAGCCACAGATCGTTGAAAGGAAATGCTGGGATTTTAGACTACAGTGCAGTATATTGAAAATGCCCAAATGTAAGCTAGAATTGTTTTAAAGTCCCAGCTTTCCATAATATTGTCAAAAAGATTCTGTTTGGCATATGAATGCCATAAAAATAGTTTAAAATATAATTACTACCAAGTTTGCAGAACACGTGAACCACCATATATATGTGATGAAGGGAGCTTTGACTATCAGACGTCTTGCCGGTCTTTAAGATGCTACTGGACTCAAACCTTGCTCTTCTGTTGCAGACCAGATCTGTTGCAGACCAGATCATGCCAAAAAAGGGCATGATAAACTTCGTTGTTTTGTTCACTGTGTGGAACTGCAAAAATGGGGAGTCGAGCTTTTGCCATGCAGATATCAGACACTGATGCCACATGGAGCATTTCCCCACTTACCATGAGCCCCCTATGCCGCGTGCTACTCTCAGCGCACGTCATTTCTGACGCACGCCCGGGCTTCCCCACGACCCCATGCTCTGCACGGGGTCATCAAAAGGCACCGTTTTGAAGAGCGCCAGGAATGACACGCGCTGAGGGGGCGCGACAGCGGCAGCGTCGGGGTGGCTGCGTTGTCGCCGCCCTTGTAGTGGGGAGTGCCAGGGACCCCGCTCTACTTGGCTACAGTAGCGCGCAGCAGAAGATAAGTAGGAAAACGCCCATGGACTTCTTGGAAATCTGAATGTGATTATTTGGCCACTTTGTTGAAAAAGGCCCACAGAACAATTAAGTGTAAGAAAGGAAGACAGGTACAAGGAAACACAAACAGAACTTTGACATGTTCTGTCTTCTGCCACTGGCTGATAGACATCCTTCTTAATGAGTACATATGGACTGGCTTGGCCTCAGCTCTGCCTTTCCCCCCTCTTTGAGCAGAACCTGACCCCCCACCCCCACCCCATTCTTCCACCTGAGTATAAGCACTACACAAGCCTCTGAAAACAAATGTGTTTGGCTTTGAGTTGAAGTGCCTTATCCACATAATTCCTTGTACTGCTAGAAATAAATTCTCATTGGTTATCCTAACTCCACCTTTCTCAAGTAATGATAGCCTCACAAGTGATGTTGCTCATGAGTGAGTTTAGAGAACACTATATTTATTGTTCAGAGATCTAAAGCCAATTCAAACAGTCTTTATATTCCTCTTAAAGAAAGTTAGTAAGCCTTGCTCAAGAAAACAAAATGTATATTTTTCACAACAAGTATGGAGGTTTGGAGGCATATAAGCTTGTTTTAATATAATGACATCTGAAAATGAAATCACCTAGCCAAGTTTTATAAGGAAGATTACAGAACAGTGCCAGTTCATGTTCACTTGCTCATTTTGAGAAGATTATACTTTTATCTTTCTTTTTCTCCCCCTTCTGCTTCTGTAGCTTTTAAGAAGTGATCTTTTTTGAGCCTAATTCTGACTGACATAAGCAATGCCATAGAAGCCTCGCCATGACTATGTTTCCTTTTTCCTCACACTGACTTATGATTGCTTTCCAGAGCTTGATGAAATATACTGAAAGGATTTCTTTCTTTTGTTGTGGATTTGACAGTCATATTCAAAAGATCTTTGTTAGGTACAAACCTGTTAGCTAGTCCTTGAACTAAAGAATTTATTATTGCTTCAATTAATCAGTTATTTCTTCCATCCCCAAATGTAACAAATTAAACAGTTAGTATTCAGAAAAAAAGGAACTGGAGTATACAGAGACAAGAATAAGAGTAGAATTGTTTTGCCAGAGAATCTTCTTCACTTCCCTGACTGCAACACATGCGGCCAATACCAAATATGCACAAATTAGAACATACCCTTTCTTGGTTCGGCAAAATTATTGAACCTGTGAAATTTATCTGTGTTGTTGAATTCTGCTTTATTGGTTGCCTTGGTATAGAAGTTTTATTTTCTGCTTGCAAAACTCTGACATCAACAGAGCAGACAGAGACTGGGCACCATAAGCTTAGAAGTCTGAAGAGAGTATGGAGATGCCTCCTCATGTTTTCTTTCTTGTTTTTTTATCAATTAATGTTCTGTACTAAAGATATTTCACATCAGCCTCTGCTGAAGGTATACACATATACCCCTACCATTTGAACTGTGCTGACAACAGCTGAGGTGGGGGTACTTGTTAAAAAGGAATAATCCACACTGAAAATCAGTAGTTTTTTGGAAATTCACAGAAGTCATCACTAAAATACAATGTAAATATGTAATACGTAATAGAATATGTAAATATTCTATTGATGATATTTTATACTTTCATAAAACAGGACAGTGTTATGACACAAGGGAAGAACCACTCTCATAAGGGTATTCTGTTTTTCTTATTTGAGTTAACCTCATTTTAAGGGGATTATAGACATATCCAGACAATTTGTATGAAGTAAAGCTGGTCTGCCACATGGGAACCTATGGATTCTGAATCTTAAACTCAAAATACATAATACATAATCCAAATCTTCTTATAGTACCAAAATACCACAAACCTAAAAAAAATACTTTGGAGATTTTTCTAGATTGTTAATGTTTGCAGATTGCTTTATAGTACAATCCTTGAACAGTTACTCTATCATAACTGTTTCAGATTGAAGTCTCTCCACATTGGATATCCCTATTGAATATGTAAAGCCTTATGTACTTCTTGAATACTATCTGTAATGTAGGAGTGGGTGCTCTGTAATAAAACAAACATGCTTGTACTACAGAATACTGATGGAGCAAAAAACAAACCTATATGCTTTTGGCTTGGTTGTTGTCAGACTGAAATCTAAACTCAGGCTCCTGTTTGTTAACTGTGAAGGATTTCGGGAATATATAGGTTTTGTCTACCATCCATATTGTTGAAAAGGAAAGAATGTGCTCTTTAAATTGGGGATGTGGGGGGTACAATTGAGTAAGAATTTAATGTAATAATTTTTCAACTCCAGTCTGTCTAAGCCAAACAGTCTCTTTTAGCTTCAGTTCAAGAATTATGTTATCAGTTATGGTAGCTGGAACCCTCAAGCCTAATAGATATATCTAAGATATCAGGTGATTGTGAGTTTCAGTCAGATTAAAAAAAAACATTGCACTGATAAAGTTGTTAAGGTATTGATTCTATCCTGTTTTGATAGAAACTTACAGGCCGAATATGACCGGCTGAAACAGCAGCATGATCACAAAGGACTGTCTCCACTGCCATCCCCACCGGAGATGTTGCCCATTTCCCCCCAGAGTCCACGAGATGCTGAACTCATTGCTGAAGCCAAGCTGCTTCGTCAGCACAAAGGCCGCCTTGAAGCCAGGATGCAGATCCTAGAGGATCACAACAAACAGCTGGAATCACAGTTGCACAGATTGAGGCAGCTGCTGGAACAGGTGAACTGGCTTTTTTTTTCATCTGAGCTGCTAAGAAGGGTTCTGTACTATTCAGCAAAGCTAATGCAGAATAGCAGTCAACTTCTGACTACGTTACCACTCGTGGCTTAAGTTTGAAATTGTTTTCAGTTACTACAGTATCACTATGCATTTTAGAGTCTTTGTTAACATACTTTTATTCACACTAAATCTATCACAAGTTTCAATATATTTACCTTGGAAAAAATATTCTATTATAAACAGTGTGTTGTGGGTGCATAAGACAAAGATTTACAACCCAATTCATAGCCCCAGGCAGCCAAGGATAACGCTGCTGCCTTTCTGCCCTACTACCTACAGAGGGCTTTCCAGCATGCAGGGAAACAATAAAACCAACCCCACCCCTGCTGCTGGAAAGCCCTACATAGGGCTTAAAGAGTCCAAGACCTACATCGCAGCATAACTGGCTGCAAACTCAGTTGGAAGTTTACTACCATCGGCTGCACTCTCTGGGCATGCCTCCAATGTACCCCTGCTGCGCCAACAGGGACAGTGGCAGTACAGGAGCACTGATGCAGTATCCAGCGCTGCATCCAGGTGTCCCAGAGAGCCACGGTGTTCACCTGCTGGCAAGTTTGTCCCTCTGCCAGGGTAAGTGCAATAGGGAAGACAAATCCACAGGCGCAGGCCCACACAGCCTCCACAACATGATTCCCCCCCCCCCACGGGATTGGGCCATTAGTCTTTGTTTTCCTTAACTGTAGAATAACTGTCATATTCCCTTCTGATATTTCAGCCTCAAGTGGATTCCAAAGCAAATGGTACAGCTCAATCTTCTCCTCCTACCTCATTACAGAGGTCAGATAGTAATCAGCCAAGGCTTCTCCGCGTAGTTGGCAGTCAAACTTCAGAATCCATGGGTAAGATCAAGAACCTCAGGCTTCTGAGATATTAATTTACTTACAAGTCTCCTATTTATCAGTAATGTTTTGAGCAATAGCTAATTTGGATCCATTCCATACAACCAGAGAGGTTGTGTATGAGATTGGTTGCATAAACCTCACATTTTTCCTGGGCTTATACTTTAATGCCAGCAAAAATATGCAAGATTTTTTCTTTAGCTGCTATGATAAGGCTGTATGGACTCTCACTGCATGAAGGTCACAAGGTGTGGTCTGTAACATGGTTACATAAATGAGACAAGCCACATAAGAAGTGGGGGCAGGGGACAACCTGCTTTAAGTAAAATAGACAGCTATCCCTTCCACATTGCTCAGGTTATGGGGTATGGTGCCCTCTACGATCTGGAAATCCACATAAACATTTTTGGCCCTCTCTTTATAGCAGAAAATAAGTTTAAATTTTTTTTCTTTTACTTTAACTTCAAAAAAATTGTGTACATAAAATATGTTGATATTGTACATATATTTTATGCATTTCTGAGTTTCTAAACTTTTTTTCTGTCTTATCTGCTGGCCTTTGTGTGTTGTCTGCAGCTTCTGCAAAACTTCCAAAAAAATTCCCATTCAATTTCTTATGCCGACACGCGAGATATCAAAACCATGTTGGGGAAAGTCATGATCTGAAAGGGATAATTGTACTTGCATATCAGGATCTTATCCAGCACTAGATACACTTGAATAGTACCAATATTGATATTTTGATATTCCTAAAACTGCCCTAAAGTTGGTTACAATTGTTTTTAAAATGCACCAGAAACAAACAAAACCTACCAATACCAATTAAAACAACTTCAGAAAACTGAAAACCTTAAATCTACTGGAAAATCTGTCTAAATAATTTGGGCTTTGTTTTGCTGACAAGATGCTAATAAAACAGGGCCTTCCTGCCTGCACATGAAGGTTGTCCCACCACACAGAAACAATAAAAGTCCAATCCTAAGACCTCATTGCCTCCCCAAAACTTGGATGGCATCAGTTCCACTAGTTGCTCTTATGTGGCCATTTTGCTGAAGGATAATAGGGGACAAAAAAAACCCTTGACAAAGCACAGATAGCATAGGTGTTAGGAGTATGCATTCAGATGAAACCAAGTTGAAAATATGCCTGAAAAATACCTTATCATTGAGTATATTTGGCTGTCCCTAATATTTCTGCAATTTGTAGGGAAACAAAAAAAACTGCCCTGAAAAATCCCGGAAATATTTTGCACTTTGGGAAGAACAGAAGTCAGTGTTGGTAGGTTCCTGGAGACTGTTTCCCTCCATACATACCTTCCCCCCTCCTCCCACATTTCTTTGTTTTTGCATCTTGGGGGAGTTTAGTGGGCTGCTTGGGTCAATTTCAGGTTTCTGTGACAATTTCAGGGTTGCTGTTTTTCTTTGGAAGTGTTGTTTTCACTGAATTTCCACTGTTGCTCACTCAGTGCTTGGATTTGTTCTTTTCTGAATGCACATTGGCCTTCTGAGCTTTCACTATCTGCCTGGCACTGGGGAGCTACTTGGCATTCTGTACATTGGCACTGGTTTTGTTGGGCTTGTAAAATCCCCGTCCTCCCTTTGCTTGAATGTGTTTTGCTGTCAGTGATTCTCTGGGTGCACATTATAGCTGTTTACCTTGAAGTGAAAGCTTGAACGGGGTTTTCCCCCTCTGTAGAAAATAATGAAGGATAGCTGAGGGTACTCTGTTCAGGGGTTCATAGAATTGGACCCCTTGGTCCAATCTCCTCGAAATTTGGTGCTTATTTAAAGGACAGGCATCAGCAGCTCAACTGCAATTTTAGTTCCCGTATTTTCAAAAACAAACTGCCCCTAGACATCCAGAAAGTTTCTCCATAGGGAGCAATGGACCCCAAATGGAGATTACCCTTAAAAAACCCAAATATGGGAATAGTGATATTTTGGGGACAAACATGACTGTGTTTTTTTAAATCCTGATTTTATTTTACACATCTCTAATAGAGACTATATCATAGTTCAAATATAGTATTCATAATTATCTCTCTTTGCATTTTTATAGCTTCAGCACATTTGGTCTCTTTGTGTTTGAAATACTTATCTTACTGTATAATTGAGCAATATGTTCCTGATGAACCAGAGAAAGTGAGGCATGCTGGGAAGTTTAGTCCTTGGTCTGGGAGGACCCAGATTCCATCTTCTCCTGGAGGAGCAAGAACTACACTTCCAGCAGCCATGCTTTCCTTCTCTTCCCACTGTGTTCTTCTCCCTAGTGGTGGCCAGTCTTGAAAAGGTATAAAAGTGCAAAAGAAAGCCATAGTCCCTTTCTCCCTCCATGTGCTTCTCACTTCCAGGACTAGATCCTTGTGGTGAACTTTTAAAAACTTCTTGCCTGGGAACACAGGACAAACTCTGTCAAGCCTCAGCTGAGCCAAAAGAGCCCATTGCAAAGTTAGGAGGTCCTGTCTTTGGAGGAGGGGGATCTGAGAAAGGATACCCCTTTTGCAAAGTTAGGGAAGTCTGTTTGTGTGGGGGAGAATCTCTAAGTAAGCTTTTTTTTTCATTGAACAATTAGGCTAGGTTTTCATAAACTGTAGTAATTTGCGGGGCCATGCAGGGGTGGGGGGAAGGCAGGGTGGGTACCATTCAGTGGGTACCATTAACCACCAACAGTTTTCTAGAGCCTATTGTATTTGTTCATACAATGGGCTTTACTACTAATTTGAGATAATTGTACACAAGCAAATCCAAAAGGCAAGCATTTGCTACAATCTTCTAATTAGTGGATTCATAAAGGTGAGTTCGTTTATAAAGCTTCCAATGCGATAATTTCTCCCTCTTCATGAATATTGCCTTTTTAAAAAGACATTTCAGTACACAGCACAAAAGAACTTGAGCTTTCCAATCACCAACCTACTATAATTAAACACAATTTACTCCTTAATCCTGAATAACTGCACTTCTGTGACTGCCTTCAGAGGGTGAAGCCCAGCCAAACCTCATGCAATGCAAATTAAGGCAGAGGGTGGTACCTGTCTGAGCCCTGTGCAAGGCAGAGGACAGGGCTCAGCAAAGCCTGACATGAGGCAAAGGCTTGGTGGCCAGATCAGCCCAGCCAAACCTGGTTCAAGGTGAGGGAGGCACCTAGCCAGGGTAAGGGAGGCTGTGGCCGCCCATGTGAGGTGAGATAAATAGTGTATCATCAGTGTGTAATCTGATCTAAAAACTTTGTTTTAGATTCAAGCAACAATTATGTGATATTGCTGAAGAAAGTCCTAATATCTGAACTCTTCATTTACACACTATCATCATTCAGTCACAGAATATATTTAAGCGGGTAAATATATTGTACCATGTTAAATTTTTTCCAAACCTTTGCACAATATCAGTGAAATTTTCTGCAGCTTTCCTCGGATACAGTTCATCTGTTGAAACTATTAAAGCTGATGCACCTGAAGCATTTGTCAGCTCTGATCTATTTTGCTAGGAAGCTCATTTCCAGTGTAACAACATCACCATTGAAATGCGGCTCACAGCCACACTGCCTAGTCTACTAATGGAATAAAGAGGCCTCTCATTCTTTCTAGCAATTACTTTCACTTTTTTCAGTACAGGTACTTTAGACTTTTGAAATAATTTATTTTGCCATCACAGGCCTACATTGCTTCGCAGAAATGGAAATAGCTTGATGATTTAGAAATGATGAGGTAATGTGTATGAGTATGCATATATATTGAGATTTCTGCTCGATGTCAGGCAGGATGGCTTATGTCAAAATAATGACTTCAGTAGATGCATTATATACACTGTGGCTCAAACACTGCAGTTCTGCAAACTCAAACTTGCACAAGTCCAAAATGAAAGGCTAACACTCCCAAAATTCTAACTAGCAGTGTTATTTATGTAGTGGGTGTTTCTTCTTAAAAACGGTGGACTTCTCTTTTGTTTCTGTTCAGGTGAGGATGATTTGCTCAGCCCTCCCCAGGACACAAGCACAGGGTTGGAAGAAGTAATGGAACAGCTCAACAATTCCTTCCCAAGTACAAGAGGTAAACTCCTGGACTTAGAAAAAAGGCTGGCGGTTAAATTATAGTTGCTTCTTTACGGATCAGTATCATACTCACTGTCTGAAAAAAAAGATCACAGAGGAGAAATCTTTTAAAACCTTGTATCCATGAAGACATTAATTTAGCTGCACACAGTTTTTGCTGGAAATGCTTTGTGGTGGAGGCAGAATGAATCACACCCACCCACCCAGGTACTCTGATTGAGAAATCTCCCTGTGCTCAGAACAGGTTGTGAAACTCTTCCATTGCAGTGGAGGACACCCATTGCCCAGAGGATTCCATGTAAAATAGTTGGCTGGCTGAAAGAGGCACATATATTTTTATAGATATATTATATCCTAATTTTCCTGTTTTTTCATTGGAAAATTATTCATTTTTAAATCTATAAACCATTTTTAAATCTATAAACCATTTTTAAATCTATAAACCATTTTTTCTCTGCTCTGACATTACAAAGGTTAAAAATATGATTGATAACTTAATCGGAGTAGATGAAGGTTTGGGGGCAGGATACTGAGATATAGGAACCCTTTTTGGATGTATCTAACATTTTTGTACTTTGTCAAAGCAGAGCAAGATGATTCCTTCAGCAAATGTTCCATTGAAAAACTGTGCTGAGTGTTATGTAGCTAGTGAATAGTTCTGCTTTCACCATTCCTAGTGTTTTTACAGGATATAATTCCTACCTATTGTTTGCAAAAAAAAAAAACCCACCCTTCTAACTAGTACACGACCTTCATCTTTTTTTTTCAAAGTTACAACAGCAGTCACCAAGGAGTGTAAAAAAACTAATGGTATTTTTATAAGAATCATGCTTTTTGAAAACCATGGGGAAAAGGCACATTCTTCAAACAATTTTAAAATAAATTGCACGCCATTTCAATTCAGAATTGGTACAGTATGTTGGAAGAACATAACAGAGTCCAAAACTTTTATTGATTTTAGTCATCCCGTAGAAATAAATACAATGCCTAAAACATGAATACCTGAAAAGAGGTGGCACAGGATTTTGAGTTCAGCTCAAACACATGCACTTAAGTGCATGCAGTGGCATAGCTAGGTAAAATGGAGCCCGGAGCAGACTTTGAGTTCCCCCCATGGGCCCCCACCCAATGGTGGGATTCAGCAGGTTCGCACCACTTTGACAGAACCAGTTGTTAAAATGGTGCTTGTAAACAACCAGTTGTTAAATTATTTGAATCCCACCACTGCCCCCCCCCCCCGCATCTAGCATCCCCTTGTGCCCCACTTACCTTAGCTGGTGGCAGCGGGGCTTGGCGGGCAGGGTCGGGCAAAGAAAGTGGCATGAGAGGACTGCCCATGCCAGCTGTGGTGTGAGAGGACTGCCCAGGCGACACCTGGCTACTCCGAGATGCAGCCAGCTCATTGGCCAGATTGACTGCTGCCTGAGAGGCGGGCTGAGCCAGAGGAGGCAGCTGTGGTGCAAAGGAGCCAGGCACCACACGGGCAGGACTCGGCCCCTTCCTCTGGCAGCAGCTGGCCGAGGCACAAGAGGACTGCCCAGGCAGTGCCTGGCTTCTCTGCACTGCAGGCAGCTTGTCGGCTGGCTCGGCTGCTGCCCAGGCAGTCTTTTCATGCTGCAACCATGCCATAGGGGGTGGCCACAGTGTGGAGAAGCCAGGCATTGCCCGAGCAGGCCTCAGCCTGTCCCCTTAGGCAGCAGCCGAGCCAGAGGTAGCAGCCATCCCAGGCAGACCTCTTGACTCAAAGTGTGTGGGGTATTTTCCGGCCAGGGCATTTGTCCCCAGATGTCCCCATTGCAGCTACCCACTGAGTGCATGTCTGATGCTAGATAGCATGATGATTTGATGATTCCCATTGAAAAGATCCACAATGGGATGTGGCAATTTTCTCCTTGTGGGAGACTCTCAATTTTACCTTTATGCTGCTCCCATTCCCCAGAAGCAGCTTTTCTAGGACATTTTGAGCTGTTGTGAAAGGAGGGGAGGCAGGAAAGTCATTCTATGCATTAAAGTCTGTCCATGACAGAGGCTTTACGCAAGATCCAACACAGTGTTTGGTTTACAAGTTGACAGTTTAAAAGGGGTGGTCCTTGTTTTCAAAGTCACAACTGAAGAGTGGTGTCTTGTCATAATTTATTTAGAATTTAGAAGTAACTTGGCATTTTCACATGCCTCAAATCACTGCTGGGGGTGAATCCATTCATCTTAATTTACCACATTGGGCATATATGAGTGAAGTACCTTCGTTCCTCTGATTTCTGATCAGGTCCAGATATGGTCACCTAATGTGGCCAGATGATTCAGGCAATGGAATTCCTTCAGGGTTGCATCCATAATGTGATAAACACTAGACAAATTGTAATCACCCAAGAGAAACATATCTCGCTATTACTTTACATCCTATTTAGTTTTGAATGATTGTTATTTATAATGACACCACATTTCATGGGAAAAAAACCTTAAAAGTATGTGTTACATAAAATCTATGAATAGAGAAATTATCATTTCTTTCAGAAATAGTTCATGGTTATTAGCCATTCACTTTATATCATCCTGGGATTTCAAACCTTATATTGACAATATGCAGGGTTGTTTTTCCACTATCATTATATTTTGTTGCATTATATGAAAACTGACCATTTTAAAGAGCTTAGAGAAAACTACATTCTGCTTGAAGAAATATCTGTTCCTTATAACCATATAATGGAGAATTACAAAAGCATATTTTGATGACTCATGAAAAATAATTATATTTTATTTCCAAGATATTGGATTTGAGAAAAACTAAATATCATTAATGAGCAAGCAGAAACAATATATTGACGTTCTGCTCATCAAACTTTTCATAGGCTGCTGCACCGCTAATAGCACAAAGTAGTTCACATAAAGGGATTCTGTGAGGTTTTCTGACTTTCTCCTAGTAAAAAGGAATACTGTTTCTATCTCTATTCAATCTTTATTACATTGTTTCATTTTCAAAGACAGAGATTATTTGTCAGATTGGATTCTGGAGATTCTCTGAATGTGTTCAGTGTAATTCCAACTTTTAATATTCTTGGTTTTTTAAAATGTATTATTTACAGAGGTGGTTCTGCTATCTTGCTAGGGTAACGAAGAAAATTAATTAGAGTTGATTGTGGCAGTCTTTCAGACTAGTGGAAAGCTCTGCTTGTTTCCCTTTTAGATGTATTATTGTCCAAGTTAATGGAGTTTTTGATTGATAATAAATTACAGATGACTGTGCCCCCCAGTCTTTATAAAAGCTTTACAGTCTAAATTTCACCAGGTAACTTAACCAGGTAAAAATGTGAATAGAAACCTGGCAGTAAGAGATTTTCAAAAGACTCTATAGAAAACATAAATATTGAGGAAATACGGGATAGGCTAGGACAAGGTCATGGAGAACTTTGAAGGGAAGGTCAAGATGGTGATGCTGACAAACTGGCCTCACTGATTCTCTCAGCTGATGGAATTTGAACCAACATAGTTCACAGAGCTTGTTTCCTATACACTTAATGACAGCACATTTATTGTGTTTCCAAAATATGTACAGAAGCCCTAGTTCAGGATTGTGGTAAACCACCATGGATGAGTCCTAAATTACCAAAGCAAACTTCATAGAAGTTTAGTGCACTGGCCCAAAATCATCTACTATCTGACACATCTAGGAAGTTTATTAAAGATGCTTAAACAGCACTAAGTATGGAAATTGCATTACAGCATCCAGAGCTCTCCGTTAGGCTATTTTCCTGTTTTCTCCTATAATAATGATAAATGGATTTTGCCCATGGAGGATAGCAGAAAGGCCTTCTATTTCATTTTGCATTTCTTCATAATTGTATCTGTGAAAGCTCTGTCACAGCTAAAGTATCTCCTTCAAGGATCTGTCTCCATCTGGCAGTCTCCTCCAGGGTGGAGAGCAGGTTACAGAGAATGGGATTACCTCTACCAACCAGACCATTAAAGATAAATTTACAAGCTAGTTAATAAATTTAATTTTTAAAAGCAATGCACAAGTGAAATGATATCTTCCATTGGCTCAGTTGGACCAGTCTACAGTCAAACCAGTTAATAAAAAATAATGAACAAACAGTGAAACCTTTGAATTGAACAGTTCTTATTCATACAGTTGCCTAATGCAAAAATGAAATAAAATAAAATATTGCATGCAAAGCAGTTATTTTCCTGAACAAATTTTAAGTTTGTTGAAAAATCATTTAGTATGTGAAAAAATAGGTTGATAAAATATGTTAAGTAGAAAGCACGTAAATCGAGAGTTTCTAATGAGAAAAATGTTTAAAATATATTAGGAATTTCTAATGGAAGCAGAATTGTAAGTAATATCTGATGGGTTCAGACTTAGAAAGGAAGTCTGATAGATTGATGACTAATTGATGTAGCTAGAAATAGTATAGTTATTGAAGCTTTTGTTATTCAGCCATATTTTTAGCATTTTCTTTTTAGAAGAAATAAAGCATCATGTAGGCAAATTTAGTATGTCTCAAGCCTAAGCAGAATAGATTTTTTGGAAGAAGAAAAATCTGATAGCTTCTCTTTGTGGTAACTTTTAAAACTGAAAAATTGCTGAAGAGGTAGGAGAATTTCTATACTTACTGAAAAGCTGAAGATTGGTGCTAAAAGCAATTTGACATTTATCAGTAGAATTTCTGCTGAGTGTCTTATGACTGGATCCTTAAAGAATCTTCCTTTTCTTATAAGTTTTACAGTTCCCATCTGTAGCATCTTTAGTGTGCTATTCAAAGCCAAATTCATAGTAGCTGCAGCTGCTTCTCACAGCTGCTGTTCTAACTCAAAACAGATGTCAAAGCCAGAGGTCTGACATTTGGTGGAAATGTACTATTAAACACCACCTCAGTGGTTTATTAAATTCTGCAAGATAACAAGTCATGGAATAGATTGCTATCATACTATATTTCTGTACAAATTGCGAAGTTAGAATTAAGTACGCAAAGGTCAAGAATTAAGGCCAAAGGATTCAATTATGGAAGCTATATAAATACTTTTAAAAACATAAAATATTGCCCCACAAATATAACACAAATGGACATAAAAATCCAGTTTTCAACCCTGACCAAACACATTTCAGCCAAATGGCCTTCCTCAAATAAAACAGAACAACTGGCATCTCCACTCTGCTGCATCTCTTCTTAATTTTTGGGAAAAAAAATAAGACAATAAACGCTACAACCAATATACTGTTTTGCAGGGGGGAAAGTGAAAAACTGCTTTAACTGATTACACGCAGTGGTTCTCAACCTGTGGGTTGGCTAAGGCTCCCTGCATCAGTGTTCTCCATCTGTAAAATGGATAAATGTTAGGGTTGGGGGTCACCATAACATGAGGAACTGTATTAAAGGGTCGCAGCATTAGGAAGGTTGAGAACCACTGGACAGCATTGCATTCACTATTAATAAGCCACAGTGGGAAAGTATAATTACAAAAAAAGAAAAAGAAATGATCTGTTTAACAAACAGTGTAGCACTAAGTCTTGGAAATCTTCATGGTATTTAAGCAAGAGCAATGAACCATGATAAAGACATTTACAGTGCAATGCTAACCAGAACCACTGCAGTCAAAGCACATTGATATCAATGAATTTAGACTGAAGTAACTTTGCATAGGATAGCATTGTTAATTGAATAAATGTTACTACAACTTTGTTAATCTGCTACATCAAGGCCCTCCATTTGGCCACCCCATTGTCCCATATTCAGAAAGACAACATTTTTCCTTGATGTGGGTCATTGTGTTTGCATATGGATTTATCAGTCCTAAAAAAGCAGTTGAACAGAACGAATTATTGAAGTAATTGTTAAATATTTGAGTAATTTACAGTGCTGTTCTGTGCAGATTTCAATTTTTGCTAAACTGTAGTAACACTACATACGATTGCAATACCAAAGTACTTGTACGATTTGTCCATTCAAGATTAGGCTGTGTGCATATTATTGTTGTTCTTAGTAGGTAATGAAGCCTGTATCAAAATACTTGGGTTTTTCTGAGCAGAGAAGGGAAATAAATTAAATCATTCTTAGCAGTGGTAAACAGAATATCACTAGAGTCCTTCAGAATTACATTAGGAAATGTTGAACAAATATTGACTACTAAAGCAAAAGGATGAAGGCATACTAAATTAATCTATTCTATCTATATATTGCTTTTCCCAATAAATAGATTGAGCAATAACTTTTATTAACTATCTATATGCGGTTCAACCTGAAAAGAATTTGTATGGATATACATGCCTGGGTGATCTACAAGGAGCATTTTACACATTGTAGAACTTTTAGTTCATTTTACAAAGTTGTCTGTTCCATATTCAGTTCCAGAATGATCACTGAATTTCTTCTTTATTTGTGTGTGTGTGTGTGTTTGCTCTTTTTTCTTTTTGATACCTTTACTTTTGTTACTAAAGGAAGAAATGCCCCTGCAAAGCCAGTGAGAGAGGTTAGTGAGTCTGATGCCCATTGCAATAGCTTCTTGTTTGCCGCATACTTTTTGCTGCATACTTTTGTCTGGCATTTATGGCACAGCATGTGTGTTGCTAGGTACATTTCACAGGTAAACTCTAATACATTATACCTCTCAACTTTCTGTGAAGTTAAAAACATAGAAGTTGGAGGAATGCACTGTGCCAGTTGGCATTCTAAAAGCCATTAGAAAAGGATAACAAATATGAAAGCATTCCCTTAAATTCTGTTTTTGTAGCTTTTATGCTGTGAAATGATAATCTGGCTTTAACCATGTTAGATTGTTGACTACAAGTTACAAGTATATTTCTCAGAAATCTGCTTTGTTCTACCAGAAAATAGAGTGTTGAGAGGTATAAATAATGTACTACTTCAGCTTGCAAGCTTAGCATTGCACCAGCATAGAATGCCACTAACACATATGACCTCCACTGTGTGCTGCATTAAAGTGTAGTAGGAAACGAATGTGGCCTAGTGAATAGAGTACTGGATTTTAACCATGGGACCTGTAGGCTTAAATTCAGCTCAGCTACAGACTGTTCTGGGAGGCTGCAGCAATCTGTGTCTCATTTTCAAGCTTACATCAATAAAACAGATTTTTATTTTTCGGTTTTCTGATACATGTAATGAAGTTGTAAATGGATTTTAAAGTGTCATGTAAGTTACCTATGTCATTATATAGACAGATCAAATGGCTTGCTTTCTTTGGAAATTAAGAGTAAAGATGCTGATAACAGATTTCCACTCGTTTCTCCACTTCTAGAACATTAATTTCCTCTGTTACTGGACTAGAAATACAGAATTAATTTTGGCTTTTTGCAAGGAATTTGAATGAGAAATTGCTCTTCATAGGTTAAAAGGTTTACTTTTGAAATGTGATCAGCTGAATAATAATAATAATAATAATAATAATAATAATATAGATAAGATTAGACAGATACTAACTACCAGACGTGGTGACTGAAGGGAACTGCCATGGTCAGAGGCAGTAAAGCCTCTGTATACCAGGCATAGATATAAAAGCAGGAAGAGGCCTCTATGCCTTGTGTTGGCCTTTCAGAGGAGCTGATTAGTCACTGCACAATACATTGTGCTGAACTAGATGGTCTACTGGTCTAATTCTGCAGGACTTTTCTTCTTGTGAGTAAAGATGAAACATTCAGGTAGTTCTCCATCCAAATACAGAACAATTGCCAATAGAGCCAAACAAAATAGGGAACCAGTTGCTCTTGTGCTCAAGTATAAATACACTGATTTAGGTGGATTTGTTTTTGCACATTTAGAGCATGAAATCTATAATTTTAAGCATATTTATCAAGAAGTAAGTCTCATTAAATAGTGTCAGCAGGAAATAAATTGTTGTTCTTTGGCTTTGTAAGTGTATTTTAGCTTGGTTCTGTTTTAATGGTGTGTTTATGTTTGATTTTAATGTTTCCAATGAATGTTTTTATTGTGTATGTTTTTAAGTTGTTAGCTGCCTTGGTGGCCATGATGAAGGCAGAAAGCCAGGGTATACAATGGATGGATGGATGGATGGATGGATGGGTGGGTGGGTGGGTGGATGGATGGATGGATGGATGTGGACTTGTAAAAGCCAATGACTACTGAAACAATTTGATCACCTCCAGTGAAATATATCCTAAAACAGATTCTATATGAATGAGCCCAGAATCAGACAAATCTTTGGCTTTGTAGTATTAATGGAAAAAATAAGAACATAAATACTATTTTCAAATATTGATTGTATCCAAAGGTGCCATGCCACTTTTTGGCTGCTCTCAACATCCTTTCAGAGGCCTTAGTAGACTATAACAGGAGTGAAGGTCAGAAATACTGGCAACCCATGATTTTTTCATTCATATGTCTCTAAAATAAGTAATTAATTTTTCTGTGGAAACTAATAAAGATGTTAAAGGCAGTTAAGCTGTAGTAAAATATTGCAAATGAAATTTATGATATTCCCTCTTTATTCGTAAAGGCACTTCTCAAGTGAATGTTTCAAAAAGATCCCCAATCTGACACATCTAGGAAGTTTATTAAAGAATAAAGAATTTGAGTAAACAAGAGTTCTAGAATTTTAGAAAGTGTTGATTATATGTGGAATGGCTAATATATTTGTTTTCATCGGTCCAGTAAGGCCTAAAATATTTTTTAAAGTATGTCAGAGAGCCATTTGGAAAGTAATCCTCAGCAGGTCTACTTGGAATGCTGCTTAAGTTTGTTTACTGGGGTTTTCTGAAATGAAAGAATGGCACTGTTATAAGTAAATGTCAAATATGGTTCATGTGTGTAGCTAAAGAACATGCCACTAGCATGTTTTTGTCTACATTGCATCGCTGTGCACCTATCTCCAGGACAGACTGCAACTTTCTACAATTACCTTAATACTTGGGTGGAAATTACTGATATTGAAGCATAGCTAACAAAAGAGTTATTAACTTTGAAGCTAGTGGAATCCATTGATTATTGAGGAAACATAGCAATCTCCAAGTCACATGTCTTGGTTCTTTGTGCCACTTTAATTTTATCTACTATTTCTATCATATGACATACCATCTTTTCTCATGGTTTCTGGACATTCCCGTGCATGGGTCCTTCAGCCTCGGAACAATCAGAGAGACAGATTTTTCTACAGGAAGAATGTGACTGTGAAAACCATGCGACTATTGGAAGCAATGGTGTATAGGGTGACTTCCAAATGGATATTATCACTGCATAACAGGCATGCAGATTTCATCATATTGTGCATTATTTTTCCTACATAGTGTATCTCCTACTACCACATTGGAGAGGAGCTAAAACAATCCTAAGCAAAAAGAAGTGACTTTCTTTCCTTTTGTCAGATAAGGATCCAGTTCTCACCAGTTCTGTTATTAATTTTTTTATCACAGATATTAAAAATGAAGTTTTGTTAAAACAAAGTGGAGAAGCTGTTTACTCATTAACTTTATTTATTTTAAAATCTATTGATTTTATCGTTTAATAATCTTAATTTATTTTTATATGCCAATAAAGGTATCTGAATCTGAAAATATGTTAAGCTGTACAGCATGTGCATGTAAACAGAATCTGATTCACAAGTTTATTGGAGTCAGTAGCAATGATGACTTGTCAAATGATGCTGCTTGAGGTCACTGCTTCTGCCCACCATCTCTGCGTGGCACGCCCAATGCTCCTTCCTTTTGCCTTCCACATGCTTCTTAAAACAAAAAGGCACATTATGGGAATGAGAAGGGCAGTAACAGGAGTTGCTCTGGTGTGTGAACAGACACGGGGGCAGTGGCAGCAGAGAAGGTCGAGGTATGCAGAGGACAGCGGTGGAAACAGAGGAGGCTGCTAACCAGATCTCAGGCCACTGTCTTACCTAGCCTCACTGGAGAGCTAGCTCTGGCAAAGAGGAAGCATTTTATATGATGGGTTACTATTCAGAACTTTGACCATGGAGAATTTCCCCCACTCACATTGTATTTCAGAATAGGCACAAAAAGAGGGAAAGTTACTGTTTTGTGGTGGTAGTGATGGTTGTAACGAGGAGAGTGAGAGAATAAAAGAACATGAAAAATAGGTAATTGCAATTCTGAAATTCAGCAAATTATCTAGATCACACACACACAAAACATCTGATGCTGTTAAAGTCTTTTGTGTTTTATGCTACATGAGCATACAAACACAAATTCCAGTCTGTAAAATTTCTTTTTGCTTTTTGTCTTTTTTAGAAGTGATCTGAGCTTGTGTGTTATTCGGGTTGGGTTTTTTATTTATCAAACACAAAATGGTTGAACTATTTCTAAGTGAGAGTGAAAAATAATACCTCGTTAACAGATAGTGACAACATAATACTTGAAAAGTGCCAATTTAATACAAAATTTTGGCCTGCTAAATCAACAAAAAGATACTGTAGTAGTGAGTCTCCACCTGATTACAAAATGGTTATCACCTCTATTTTGGTCAATTGACCTCCAGCAAAAAGATTCTTAGACTAATTCATAATTCCTCTGATGGGGTAGCTACTGGTAAATTTCAAAAATAAAAATAGATACTAATAAAATACTAATAAAATTTCATTAATTGAGGCATCAGTAGGTTAAATGTTTTTGAATAGTCAAAGAAAACAGTATAGCTCTGTAAGTGGAAAAGAGGGTCAACAAAAACAATATGGTCTCAACAATAACTTTAAAAGTACAAAAACCTTAGCTCAACCAGCAACCAAGCTAAAACACAAGAGTTAAAATCCTTCAAAACTGGATTTCTGGTCAGGGGAGGAATGTTTATGTTAGCAGTACCAACATTTCAGAGTATCTTTAGGAGACCCTCCTGATGATACCACCCAGGTTTGGTGAAGTTTGGTTCAGGGGGTCCAATGTTATGGACCCTCAAAATGTAGCCCCATCTACTATTAGCTCCCGTTGGAAACAATGGGGGATGGGGCATTTCCCACCCTCGACTTATACGCGAGTCAATAAGTTTTCCCAGTTTTTTGTGGTAAAATTAGGTGCCTCGACTTATATGCGGGTCAACTTATACATGAGTATATATGGGGTAATTTGTATTGCTGATATGATTGATAATAAAATCACAGTAGGCCCCGTTGGTCTTGCAATTACTCCTGTCTTCATCAGAAGACCAGAGTGATGTGACAGTCGCATGAAGAGATCCTAGGCACAACACATGCATTTGACTGAATAAAAAAATTTCTATACGTGCACCCAAAAATAGATTCTTTATGCTTCTTGAGTGTCTGGTCATGCTTTTCCATAGTTGGTCCCTCTCCTTTTCTCAATTTTCCTTTTTGGTTTGACATAAAATAACACCTAATTAAGAAGTTAAAAAACCTAAAATTTTAATGACTACCCATGCAAAGAATATTACTGAAAAAGGACAAACAACCTGACATGCTCGGTTTTTCTTTTCCACTTGACAATGGCATGCATGTAAACCAAATTCATTTAATAACAATTTCAAGAGAAGTCCAGTAGCACCCAAAAAATCAACAAGACTTCCAGGGTATGAGCTTTTGAGACTCAAAGCACCCTTCAACACATACTTCTTCAGATACAGTATTTTAAAATATTCTGTGAATGTACGTAGGGTGATTTGGTAGCCAGTGGAGGGTTTGCTCAGTACATTACTCTCATTAACATC
Source organism: Sphaerodactylus townsendi (assembly GCF_021028975.2). Lineage (NCBI taxonomy): Eukaryota > Metazoa > Chordata > Lepidosauria > Squamata > Sphaerodactylidae > Sphaerodactylus > Sphaerodactylus townsendi. Next base: position 77,454,854 of record NC_059428.1, read on the forward strand.
AGTTAGCATTCTGGCAGGTGTCCCAGTCAAACTGTGTGGTTGATTGTGATTGATCAGGTTAGCTGTTATACACTTTAATTGATTCATTTACAAATATTTGTGTAACCAATTATTTAATGTTCATGTTTGATTTTGCAGTTTCTGTCAAAGGTGGTTCATGCATGTGCTTTTGAAATAGATTTACCCTCTCTCCCATTTTAAAACTCAGTGTGTTCCTGGCTGAAAACCTCTTTGCAAGTTACACTCAGCTTTACTAGTGGTTGTGCATTGTCAGAGGACACAAAATGGTTTGATGATTGCCTATGCACGGGAAATGCATCTTGCTTTACCTCAAAATCCCTAACTGTTGATGTAAGCTTTATATAAAGTGTGTGGCTGTTATCTTTACAGCGAGGCGCAGTGCTGTTTCATTCTCTTCTTTTCCTTTGTTTCCAGGCCACAATGTAGGCAGCCTTTTCCACATGGCAGATGACTTGGGTCGAGCAATGGAAACTTTAGTTACAGTGATGACTGATGACAAGGTGTTAGAATAGCAAGATGCGTTTTACAACTTCAGGCGTCCTCGCATGGTTTTTATAATATTCATATGACAAAGGATTAGACTGTAAGAGTTTACAAGAAAACAAATCTATATTTTTGTGAAGGGTAGTGGTACTATACTGTAGATTTCAGTAGTTTCTTAAGTCTGTTATTGTTTTGTTAACAATGGCAGGTTTTACACGTCTATGCAATTGTACAAAAATACATGTAAAATCTTGATAGCTAAATAACTTGCCATTTCTTTATATGGAACGCATTTTGGGTTGTTTAAAAATTTATAACAATTATAAATCAGATTGTAAACAAAGTGTGCTTTATTAAAATTTGTTTATATAAATCCCTTTAAAAAGAAAAAAAATTGAGGCAGTGTATTTGTTTAGCATCACTTTAGCTCTGTAATTGTATCAGACAGATATTCATGTTCTGTGTTCTTTTCTTTATGTATCAAAGAGAGAGTTTCAGCAACACCAAAACAATTAACTGACATTTCTCATTATTTGTGTATGACTAGCAACTAGCTTAAAAATAATCTTGTCCTGAACTTCCAGTTGAGGTCACTTTTCCACCTCCTTCCAAGTAGAATGAAATCTTTATTGGAATTATCCAGCTAGTTGGCAATAAAATGAAAGAGCACATTACATGACAATGCTATCTTCAGAGCTTGCAAAAATAAAGACAAATTGAATCAGTATTCTATGCTCCTCCTGTTTCCTCCACTGCTATGAACCCAAATTTTGTCAATAAATACAAAATAGGAATTGCCTTACTGGATGACTCCTTTGGACTTCATTGTCCAGTATCTGCACCTGGCACTGGCCAGCACCTTACTGCTTCAAAATAGAAGCCCAATTTGCTTTCATGTCCTGTAATTCCACCCTTGAGACAGACCCTGCATCTCTGCATTATGGGTCTGCTTCCAGTCTAAAGAATGAATTGATAAGTCATTATTGTTATCTGGATTTTTGTTACAGTGTTATTAAGCACTGAAAAGCATCCAGTCTCTTAAAAACAAAAAGTCTATCGTAAGTTTGCCTTGCTGCAGATTCCCAGGAGCCACCGCAGTTCAAGCAAGCAACAGGAAACAGTGTGGAAAAATTCTGTTGGCTCCGGTCCATTGTGGAGCTGAACACAGCCACACTGCTTCATGAGCTGGTCATCCAAGGCAGCAGTCCCCAGAAATTTTTTGCACCCTGTCTCTTTTTACAAGTAATATCGCACAATTAACAATGACTCAGGAGAGGGAAAACAGAAAATAGATGTTCAATAACAGCTCCTCAGGTTTACTACCCTAAAATTTTGAGGTGCTGTTAATAAAAGCTTTACCATTTCATTTCCTTCCATCAGTCTTAATTTCATTGACACACAATAGAATTTCACCATCTAATTCACATTAATACTTTGCAAGAGTAAAATCTGTTACCTCTTCTTGTATGGTGTAATTAAACTTAGAGGAAAAATATTTTTAATGTTAGTTAACATTAAACATGGGTAGTCATGTTATTTCTACCTCACTTTGGTTTTGTGGTGTTCCTGACAATTATGTACAGAAGATATTACATCATCACCACTTGTCCATTGTGTGAACAAATCTTATCATTTTTACAATAAGTTTAAAACAACAAGAAGAAAAAGTAAATAACTTGCAAAAGTTCCAGAGTTCCATTTTTCATAACAAGAGATTCTTAAAACTTTGAGTAAGTCTGTCTCAGTGGAAGCACATTGCCTGCACATGATGAAACTGGCATGGGAGTAAAAAGAGCTTGGTTGCATCCATGCACATACACACACTCACATTCTAATGTGCCTGGGTCATTATCAAGAACATGAGTTCTCTGTCCTCTCCAGCTGCCCCTCCTACCTGGTACAAAGTCCTTAAGCTCAGAAGGGACATGCCGCATTCATTTTATTTAAATAGTGTATCCTGCTTTTCAACATGCTTAAAGCAAGTTGCGTGCTGATGTACGTAAGGGGCCTTTGTTTTTCCATAAAATACACGTACACTTTCAGTTGGAAAACATTTTGGCCGCAGCCTGTTTATACATTGTAGGAGAAGCTGGGCAAGCATGAGGGGCACATCTGGACCACCGGGCAACAAGCGTGCTGGACCCAGCACAGTCTCCACACTGGAGATTGGGGATATAGGAGCAAGAAGTTGCTAGGTGGCACCTGGACGCAGGCCCATTAGGTGGCACCCCTACCTGCCAGGGGTAGCAGGCTGCAAGGTCTCTGTGACTTGCAATCTGAGCCCTCCACCACCCCTAGACCTCTTATGGAGATCCCCAGTTGAGGGGAAGTCTGTTGTACAAGCTCTGCCTCCCACAGACAGACATGCCCTAATGCAGCGGTGGGATTCAAATAATTTAACAACCGGTTCCAGTGGTGGGATTCAAATAATTTAACAACTGGTTGTTTACAAGCCCCATTTTAACAACCGGTTTTGCTGAAGTGGTGCAACCTGCTGAATCCCACCACTACCCTTAAACCCAAAAACCACGACAGACCACGACAAGTAAAGAACATTAACCATGACAAAAATTTAACAGCATAAACATTGGAACATTTAAACAATTAAATATGGGGGGTGGGGTGGGAGAGAGTTTCAGCTCTCCAAAATGCCTCACAAGAGGCAGGGCTCCATCCAGCCTCTGTCAGATGATGAGGGAGGCCTGCCAGGCCTCTTCCTGCCAGCCCTCACAACCGAGCCGCAATGACAGCCCCAGTTAAATCCATCAGATGAGCCAGAAGAATGCAAGGAAAAATGAATTGGAAAGACATAATAAACCAAAACCTATCTACCACAATACACAAGATCAGCCTGAAGCAAAATAATGACACACTATAATCAAACCAAAAGGTAGTGCAAAGCAGTCTTGGATATCTCAGTCTAGATGCCTTCTAAACTAACACATCCTATGTCAACCCCACCATGTGCAGGTCATGTGTGACAGATCATGCTTTTATTTAGAATGTGTACTCTGTATACTCTCATGGCCTTTCTTCAGGAAAGTGCAAACAAAGACATACAGAAGTGAGTCTTTCTTTTTGTGTTTTTAAATTGAAAATTTGGAAACTAATGGAGTGCATGATTGTTTTCATCAGGATTTTTGTTTTGTTTTCCTTCATAGACATTAATTTTGAAGTGTGTCTGTCAAAATATTTAAAGAGTTGAAGAGCTTTATTGCTGCTTTTTAAGCATTTTTGGGTATTATTTCATGTTTGTTATATCCACCAACTATAGAACAGCAAAGCATCATCAGTGTAACTGAATAACTTATCACCTGGCATGTTATACCATTATTATCCAATACTGGTTTATTACTTAGGTATCATAATCTATTGTGTTTTAACATCAACACTATAACATTTACTAATTATTTTTATAAACTTCAGTTTTTCTGCATTTTTCACAACATATCAAATTTCACCAAATATATGCCTTACTTACTGTATTATATACTGCTTTACTGTGTATATCAATAAAGCACGCAATTATGTTACAAAACTAAGTGTGGCATTTTTACTGATGGTCCAGCATTTAATTTGTGCTTTTCTATTCCAGATAGACAGCCTTTATAGATTTCAGCTGGGCAGAATGCCACCTTATCCATTCCTGAATTCACTTTTCTCCCCAATGTAATTAATATCCTGCAACTAAAGACTCTGTGGCCAAAAGCCAGCAGCAGTACTCATTTAAAAAATGTCATCACGTTTGGGTGGAAGGAGAGCCCAGGGAGGCTTTGATATCTTTTCTTTTTTCCTTCTTACAACAGATGAGTTGCTAAGTCCCACACTGGAAACCTGTACAGTGTTTTAAATGCTATAAAAATGTGGGGTTTTTTTAATGAAAAGTGGTCAGTAAACAAAATTCAGTTCAGTCCACAAATACTTTTGTTTTCTGAAGCACCCCTTAAAAATCCCTTTTGCTGGAACAGCTTCTAGTTTCATCTGACTCTCCTCATCATTTCAACCTTGCTGGCTAACATTCTTTAGTGCTTGTACATTGGTGTTGTTATATTCTCAAGCAAGAAGTACTTAAGCTACATTCCAAATAAAACTTAAGAATGGGAATGTTTAGATCTTGATTGCAAGGAATTGGAAATAATTTACTATGTTCTTGGAGTGGTTTGGAAGAAAAGCAAGCAGAAAAAAGTCCTACTGTTGTTTCATCTCTACGCATTAGTTTATTTATTTAAATCATTTTTATGCCCCTTTTTCCACCTGATCACAGTCACGTTCCATGCGATCAAAATTAAAACACTTGAACAATTTAAAAGGAAATAATTAAATAATACACATACACATACATCATCATACCCCAGGGAGAAGGTAATTGTTCCTGGTGATATGCCTAACAAAACAAAAAGGTGTTCAATGGCTGGCAGAAGACACAGATAGACAGAAATAGGCAAATCTCCCTGGAGAGGGATTTCCAAAGATTTTGTACCACAACCAAAAACATTCTTCTCGTGTTGCCACCCATCAAATCAGAGAGGGTGGGGGCAACTGAAGCAGGGCCTCTGACAATGACCAGGGTGAATGGACAGGTTCATATAGAAGATTCCTTAAGGTACATTGGTCCCAAGTAATGCAGGGATGTAAAAGTCAATACCAGCATCTTGTGCTGAGACTGGATGCAATTTAGAAATCAGTGCAGATGAAACAAGACTAGAGTCATATGATCTCTATGACCCACTTCAGTTAACACTCGGCCTGTAGCATTCTGTACCAATTGTAGCTTCCAGATAGTCTTCAAGGGCAACTTCACATGGAGCATATTCTAATCTAGATATTACCAAGGCATGCAATACAATGGCAAGATCTTTCCTGCCCAGACAAAGCTGCAGCTGCCTCACCAGCAGTAGCTGGTAAAAGGTACCTCTGGCCAATGCTGCCATCTATTTATCCAACAGGAGACCTGGGTCTAAGAACACTCCCAAGCTATGCCATCAAGTTAATTCATAGAAATCCAAAGGTAAGAATCTAGAGTATATGGAAGACCATCATGTATGCTCAACAAAAGTAAGCAAATAATTCTACATTCAGCACATAGTGATTATGCACACAGTTCCTAGTGCTGGATTGAGACTGTATATCCACTGAGAAGATAATTGGTGTTACCAATTTTTAAAGCAATGTTTGCTTACGGAGAGTGAAGATTCAATCCAAGGTTCTTCAGAAGGGAGTGGCTCCCACTATGTCCACACCACTTTATAAACTTTTCAAAACCCTTACTGAATGGGTTAAGCACTCATGTTGCATTTTACTTAGAAGTGGCTAGCATGCATTATCTTTTCCCACCATTTTGGGACCATCTACTACTCTATTTCCATTATGCTTTTCTTGCTCTGAAGCTTCCCTCCCCAGCACTGATGTGAACACAATATATCCCTTGATGTCATAAAAGCAGTGAACATGTTTCTCTGTCCCAATACAGCAGGGTTATTACTCTGCCTCATATGAGTGTGAATGTATGAGCATGTGGCTTCCAGTGTAGATAGCAAAAGATTTAATCCTTTCATCCAGCTGTTTTCCCAATTTTTATCAGACATCTGCCCCCTAGAGCTAATGGCCACTGTAGGGTACTCATGTCATAACACCCCTCCCCCCCCACCCCACTCCAAAGCACTAGGAGTTTCTATTCTGGAAATGGCATAGAAGAAAAAAAGTCCACTACACTCCAAAACAGTGGCCAGATGCCCATAGCAGCCCCCCATGTTTACTGAAAGCATTCACTGAACATTTCAAAGGCTGTTTATCCAATCATGCTGGGAGAATTTGCATGGCCATTTCCTCCACATGGTTGCCACTGCAGATGACCAGAAGATCTGGCAGGGGCAAACGGTGGGGGTTAGCATGCTTTCTCCCATGCTCCTTGCACATTTGATGGACACGTGGAGCTGTCATGTTCCCCATGCTAGTGCTGCACTTCAATGCACACTGTGCCCAAACAAGTACCCCAGGGTGGTGTACTGGTTTAGAGTAGTAACCTCTAAACTGGAGAACTGCATTTGAATCCCACACTAACCCCATATGGAGCTATCTGGTGTTTATTTCCCCACTCCTCCACATGAAGCCTGCTAGATGACCTTGGGCTAGTCACTGTTCTCTCTGAACCCACAAGGTGTCTGTTGTGAGGAGAGAAAGGGTGTAAGCCATTTTGAGACTCCTTAGAGTTGAGAAAAGCAGGCTGTAAATCAAAGCTACTCTTCTTCATGACTGTTAGATTAGTAGGAGTCATATTTTGAATAGAAAAGATCTAGAAGACAAGAAATGTTCGCTTAACTGACTGACTTTTGTGTGAAACCAAGCCAAGTGCCCTTGCCAAAATGCCCTCCATGTTTACCACTACCAGAAGCTTGGGCAGAGTCTCAAATGTCCTTTCTCATTCCATTTGCTTGCACATTGTTCTGCAAAACCTCTGCTGCTGCTCTCATGGGACAGATGGTGAGTAAAGACATATTTTTTGTTGCCTTGGCTTGTGAGGAAGAACATCACTATGGCATAATAAGGGGCTTGTTGCACTGACAACACTGCAACAAGCTTGATGAAATGCTGGGAGATAGATGAACTCGGGGCAAGGAATTCATAATGACATTATGACATTAACTGCCTGTTCTACTTTCCAGACTTTAATTTCCCTTCCACTAACCCCACACGGAGCTATTATTTGCTTCACAGTATGAAGCATATTGGCCTGATGGGAAACATGTATTGGAGATCAGGGCTTTGAACAAAAGGTCAAGGTAACACAATTCAAATGTGATAGTCAAAGAATATATTAATATTGAGCTGCATCCCTTGGTTTCAGGACTTAAGAAAGTTGTAAGGCAAAATAAAAAAAATGAAAAATTCAAAGGGCTGTCACATCTGGATTGCTTGTTGCTGCTCCTTGCTTTAAATTGCTTTCACTTCAAATTGTTGTGCTTTTAAATGGTGATCACATGTACATTATTGGTGTTAGAGCTAAAATTTAGCCTAGGATTACATTTTTAATGAAAAGACAGTTTTGCATAATTTTGTTGCAATCTAGAGGAAACTTTGTGTCTTGCACTGAGTTACTGGAAGGGACTGTTTTCAACATTTATATATGCAGCCTGCATCTCAATGGAGGTGGCCATCCACTGCCATTGCTTGTTTCAATCCATGCCTAAGTTAGCTTCAGCAAATGTCTCACATAGGCCCTTTCCGCACGGGCGGATTATGGCGCCCTGGGGACGGCAAAAACGCCGTCCCCAAGGAGCCATTCGCACAGGGGGCGCAGCTGTTTCGCAGCTGCCTTGCCCTCGCCCCGCTCGAGCGGCGCGAAGCCGCCATTTCCCAACCTCGCTTGGGAAGCGAGGTTTATGGGAAACGGCAGCTTGGAGCCGCTGCCATGCCCTTCCGCCCTCTACCTACCGTGGCCGTGGCCGTCCAGCGCGTCGCCGAGGCCTGGGGACACGCCCCCCTGCCCTGCGACGGCGGAACACTCGCGCAGGGCAAGGGGGCGTGTCCCCAGGCCTCGGTGACGCGCCGGACGGCCAAAGACACGGTAGGTAGAGGGCGACGGCGCTCCGCAGCGCCGTCTTCCCGGCTGTTTCTGGGACCGTTCGTGCAAACGGTCCCAGGAGGGTTGGGTCGGCATGGAATATGCCGACCCAAGCCCCATTGTCGCCGTGCAGAAACGGCCAGGGAGATGTCTCACAGGGAGAGGGGAGCAGCTAAAGCAGTGGTGGGATTCAGCCTATTCGCACCAGTTCGGTAGAACCAGTAGCTAATTTTTTGTCTAGTTCGGAGAACTGGTTGTAATCCCACCACTGAGTCCTTTCGGAACTGGTTGTTAAATTATTTGAATCCCACCACTGAGCTAAAGTGCTTTTAATATATTCCTATTTACATTTAATGCAGTTTAACAGCTGCAAACAAGATCATCACCATTTCAACAATCGTCAGCAACAAATGTTCCTAGGACAGCCGTCTGAATGCATAAGAAATTGCAACTAATCAAGATTTGAGATGGAAACTGCTATCATTTTAGGGCATACTGTGCCTGGGAACTTGCTGCCTTTTACACATGATGCGTGTGGAGTATTATTATTAACCATAAGTAGTATTCATCCAGATTCAACATTAGTGACCAAGGTAGATGAGTATTTTTTTCAGAGACAACTGTAGTTGTAACCCCACAATCCAGTTGTAGTTGTAACCTCTACATAGGAATGGAATAAGCCAGGAAGGGGTGGAGCTCCTAGAGGCAGCAATGTGCAGAATGTATGGAAAGCAAAAGAGGGGAGCAAGGCTGCCTGGTTGGAAGCTTGAAATTTAATTATAGGCTCTTAATACCTTGTTTAAGGTGACTATAAGCCCCATCCAAAGTGAGGGGACAAAAGGGCTTGAGGGAGTGGTGTAACTTCATGCTGGCGTGTTTGCACTCTCTGGGTTTACTTACCCTGGTGGTGGGAAAGACCAGTGGCTGCTCATTGCACAGCTCTGTCGCCACAGCATTAGAGTTTAGAGCTTGATTCAAGCCTTGCTGAGGTGAGGATCAGACTGAGCCCAGGGGCTGTCCAGCTGTAGCTTTATACTGTTAGCTCTGCCCCCATATTCCACCTGACCAGATGTGGAGCTTGAGAGGCAGACCTCCTAACTACACTAATGTCTGTGACACAAAAGGCCGAGATTGTGCCCGTGGATAGAAAGACCTTCCCGCCATCCCAACAACACCATGTGAAAGAGCTGGTTTTCACTATAGTCTTTGGGTACCTGTTGCCTCAAAGAAAAGTCTCGTCCCACCTCCACCCCCTGCCAAAGAAGCCAACAAAAACTTTTTACATACAAGTAACAAGAACACAAAACTAACTATGCACTGAATATTAGGAATACTAGGAAGGGAAAATATCCTTTACAGAAAAAATCTGGAAACTCCCTAACACTGTTGCACTGGATGAAAAAAAAAACTAAGTGGGAAGGTTCCTCCCTTCCAGGCATGCTGAGTCTGAAGTTGCATCAGTAAAAGGAGAGATTTTTGCACCTAAATCATAGTTCTAGAAATTTCCCAATCATTGCACAGGCACAAAGCCCATCAGTGCAAATGCACAAATTACCACATGAAGAGTACAGGTGAGTAACCTCTTTTTTTCTGTGCTAATCCTTGCCAATATTCAGGTCTAGTAATCAGGAAGGCAGAACATCAACACTATGTACAGATGAGTATTAAATTCAGTAGAGTGCACTCATTAAAATCTATACAAACATTTGAATATCATATTTTTTCTGGGTACTGAAGGCTTGACAACTTAAAACATACTAACATGGCTGCATTTTCAGTTTGATAGCAAATAATAAAATAATATGGAGCTCACTGGTTTAAGGATAAAATTTCTCTTGTCCAATACAACAAGATGAATAAGCATGCATACTTCGCCTGACTCACAATATACAATATGTTGAATAATCAAAAGCTTATCCTAAGAAAGATGCAGCTGTGCCTCATCCACCACACGGAAGATCTGTCTCATTTTTATGAGCAGACGTGTGTGTGTGTGTGTGTGTGTGTGTGTTGGAGGGGGGGTTGTATGTATGATTAGCACAGGAGTTAGTCTAAATGTTATTTGCCCAGTGTATCCAAGGGAAATTTAATGCATAACCCATTTAAACAGATATAATTTGAAAGCAAACATGTTCTCCACATGTAGAAATGAATCCTTACATCTGACAACTACAGGAAGAAAATAGCAAATGCCAAAAACAGCAAAAAAAAAACATTTATATTCAATTAAAACTACAAGCTTAAAATGCAAACAAGCATATATAAAATAAAAGAGAATTTTCAATTTCTCTACATAATTCTACACTGCAAGTCAATATAGAAGAAGAATAAGAAGAGTTGGATTTATATCCCCCTTTCTATCCTGTAGGAGACTCAAAGGGGCTTACAAACTCCTTTCCCTTCCCCCCTCACAACAAATACCCTGTGAGGTAGGTGGGGCTGAGAGAGCTCAGAAGAACTGTGACTACCCCAAGGTCACCCAGCTGGCGTGTGTTGGAGTGTACAGGCTAACCTGAATTCCCCAGATAAGCCTCCACAGCTCAGGCGGCAGAGCGGGAAATCAAACCCGGTTCATCCAGATTAGAGTACACCTGCTCTTAACCACTACGCCACTGCTGCTCCATCAGGTACAGTACATTAGGCAGTCATTAATTTTCAAAACTAACAGTTCCTAAGAAAAGCGACTCATAGGCACTGCTGTTCTGGTATAATCTCTATTATCTTCACAAATCTGGTAGTGAGAAAATATTCTGAGAAACTTGTATTACAAATTTTTAGAAAGACTGTTACCCTTATTTATATGGTATTGTGAGAGAAGAACTCATTACTCTTCTTTCATAGGAAGCCAATTTTTCAATCCTTGGCACTTATGGTTAAGAACAGATCAGATTATGAAGTACTTCTGAATATTAGCTGTTTTAGGTTTTCTAAGATGTGTAGCTGTGGTCTGATAGTTTTTGCTCTTAACATTTCATCTGCATCTATGGCAGACATCTTCAGAGGCACATCACAGTGAGATTTGTTTCTCTCTGTGGAACAATACCTCATCTTCAAAGCCAGCAAAACGACATGCCTCCATTGGCTAGCCTCTAGAGAACTGTTGTGGGTGGACTGTATCAGGGTTCATGGGGTTGCCTGGATCCTCCTTCCTTCCAAAGCCTGGTAAGTTAACGCTTTGTGTGCTTGTGCAGACAAAGCGTTCCTCTGTTTTTGTTTTTGTTTTTTTTGGGGGGGGGGAGTTGTAAACCCTTTCTTTAAAGAAAACTTTCAAAATTTTCAGATTTTTCTGCTAACTTGCAAGGTCCTACAGGATTGCTGGAAAAAATACTCCCTTCTGACTCCACAGCCCCAGTTCACTGATCTAAATATCCAAAGCTGGGGCCATTCTGAGAACTCTAAAAGAACTTCTTCCATTTCTATCTTGAAAAATACTTGGCGGATATCCATTTTGGGAAGAATTCTGTGTAATTTGAAAGTGCATCCATAAAGATGGCTTCATAGGAGCATTGCCCTAAATGTCTCTAAGCATGTTCAGAATAGTTTTTTTACCACCAAACTTAATTCTTCTGATACAGGATTAACTAGCAAGGCTTTCAGGACACATGACATTGCTTCCCCAGGGATCTTTCTCTGCATTTCTTTCATTCAAATAAAACATTGCATTCTACATTTCCTCAAGAGTTGGAAGTTTTATCCAGAATGAAATCAGCTGCTTTTGAGAAACAAAAATAACAGCATACATTAAATGACTTCAAGTGTGATCATTGGTGTAGCAGATTTAGAAAAAATATAAATACACTATGGTACATACATAAAACACATCAAGTACAACGTGGCCATGCTATGTTAAGGTGGACAGAGGAGAGACTGCAGCTCAGTGGTAGAGTACGTACTTGGCATTCAGAAGAGCCCTGGTTCAATCCGACTTCCCCAGCTAAAAGGCTCATGTGGTGGGTGATGCGAAAGACCACCTGAGTCACTGGAGAGCCACTGCCAGTCTGACAATACCTTGACAGACCAATGATCTGATTCAGTATAAAGCTGGTTCATATGTCCATATATTTTTCTAGAAAACTATAAACTAACGTTGCACAGAACTCAGAATACACACTCAACAGGTAAGTGACCACATGCTACAGATCAACTTGTGTGCATTATGCGTATACTGACTGCGGCCTATTAAGAAGATCACAAGACCAGTAGACAGGCAGGAAGGGAAATCAGCACATGAGTGGCAGCTGATGAGAGATCAGAAGGCCACACAAGAGAGAAATACACAGACGGGACACAAAAGACAGGGCATACTCACCATATGGAGAGAGGACAAGAACAAGACCTTCTGTGCTGTTGTGCTTGCTAGGTTTGCAAGAGTGCACTGCTGCTGCTTCACCCACATCTGTGAATTCCTGCAAATCCTGCCTCAACCTAACTCAAACATTTTGAACGCATAATTTGCCTTTTTGGTCTCCTAGCTGAAAGGACACCAGATGATTATCCCAATCCAATCAGAAAGCTCTGTCCTTCCCAGGCATACTCTAGGCACACTCCACATAGCTGGAGGCTAGGTACAAGCCAGCTGGACTCCTCCTTGCCCTCAGTCTCAGAGAGGACCCTGGTAATAACAACAGAAAGTAAGTCAAGGCAGCAATTTTTTTTGCACCTTTTACTAATTGTGACACAAGGTCAGGGTCTTGTTTCAATGTGGTACATCTGTAAGAGGCCATGGCTCAAAAGAGCATTTGTCAGGCATGAATGAGGTCCCAGGTTCAGTCCCTGGCATATCAAAATATCTTGCAGTAGGTGATGTGATAGACCTTTCTCTGCCTGACACCCTAGACCGAGCTGCTAGTCTGAGTCAGCTTTATGTATTCATGTGTGCTTATTTCTATATTCAAATCTCAGTAGTGAAGATAAATAACTATTGTTACCCCATGGTAACAATAGCCTGGTAGAAAACATTCAACTCAACACAAGTGTTCAACAAGTGTTCAACAAAAGAACAAAGTATTCACTTTTAAATTCTTCTAGGCCTCAACGAAGCAAATTCAACATAACAAAACATTCAAGGTGAGGTTAGTTTGCGTGTGGACCTTTTTAGTGTTTACTTATCCTCCCAGGACTATCCAGCATAAATTCAAAGAAAAAGACTGCTTGTTGCCATCTTGTCACCAGAGGAGTAAACGTCACTGTGGATATGCAATTACAGTATCTAATATATTATTTCTCTCTTTTCACAGAACTTATAAGGCCCTGTATATAACTCTTCTACTATTCATCATCAGCCTCGATCTCATCACATCTCAGAAGCTAAGAAGGGCCAGCTCTAATAAACACTTGGATGGGATACCACCAAAGACCAGCACAGTTGCCATGCATAGACAGTAATAGCCAACCACCTCTGAATGTCTATTTCCTTCAAAATCCTACAAGCTCCATAAATTGACTTTGACCTGCTAGCCCCAAAAATCAACATAATGGAGAAAAACATTCAGATCTTTCTGGTAAAAATGAAAATGACCACATTTTTAATTATACAACAGGAAAAGGCAATAAGGCATGGTCACTAGTCCATCAAAACCTGCATCATCTTCTGGTCAGCCATGCCCAATGTTCTGTCTTCCTGGCTATGCAGTTATGACAGTAGTTGGCCTTTAATGGGCATTAGAAGTATAACTATTACCCACAGGTCTCACACCTAATATTTTGATACTGCCTCAGTGCCTTCACAGTCTCTCAGTGACTGTCTCTCAGGTTCAGGGGATACTGAAGAAGCAAGAGAATGAGGCATGTGTCTGTATGACAGATGTGTGAGTATGTGTTGGCATCCTGGAAACATAGCCCAATATAATTCATGGTTACTCAGAAATAAATCCTACTGAACTGATATCAGTGGGTTTACTTTGTATATATGCACCAAATTACAGCTTTAGCACTATTCTCTCAGACAGGCTGTACCATGCTTCAATTATATTTTTTGTTCTTGATGACCCATTGTTAAGCAAACACAACCTTATTACTGATCAAGTTACATGTGACCTGATTTCTGAAACCTTGTAAGTGAGTACCAGTAAATGCAAGTTTAAGATATCAGGGTTGAAAACAATTAAGCCTGGAAGTATTTCTTTTGGGCTCACATTTTCCTGCAAGCACAGTGAGATTCAGGAATCGCATCTTTTACTTTGGATGTGTGCTAGCTTCTACCCATAATTTAAGGCAGACTGATCTTCGAACTCTGTGAAACAGTACCCTAAGTTACACGGCTGGATAAATGTTAGGTATTAACAGCATTCACTTGCTCAGCAAAACTGGCTATCAGTGGCTGTTGCCATGGATATCAGAGAAGCAAAGTGATAATAATATCAAGATAGATAAACCTATGATAACTCTATTTCAGGTTTCAAGACAGCTTCAAATTAACTGTGATCACCAAACCAGACAAGAGATCACATGGTTTACTTGTTAGATATCTCACACACAAAACATCCAACTAATAAGTAGCTGTTGCAAGCCAATTTGTTTCCTCTAGGCAAACATTTTCTGCAAAGCTATTTTAGTGTCATGGAAGAGGTCCCATTAGTTATTTCTGAATTTGTTGTGTGACTGTATGTTGCACGCACACACACACACACACACGCATGCACACGCTGAATATTTGTTGATTTAATCTTTATGATGTTTTTCAGCTCTTGACAGAAGCTCTCAGTATCCCTTGACAACAGTTTACTTGGCCAGCTTTAATGTGCAGAGGGGAAGAGAAATCATATTTCCTCCCAATTAGATTCTTTGTATGACATCAGAATGTGCCAATGTCTGCTATGGCAATAAAAGTTGGGGAAGCCTCATAAGTCAGATCAACATATGCAAAGAAATGCCCTGTTTTGACTTTATTTCTAAATATAGGCAAGAATTACAAGGAGTTGGTGATCACTAGAAGGTGTGATATCATTCTAATACACTATTTGCAACTGTTCACACACAAAGAGGAAAGCTGTGCTTTGGGAGAATGTCTACATGGTACTGTGTTTGTTCAGCTTGTGTTAGCAAAGTGACAATTCTTTTTCTACCCAAACACAAACTTAGCATGATTTTTTAAACGGAAGTTAAATTAGCTATTGAGTTTAAAAACAAACTCCAAATTGCTGCCACTGTCACCTGCATGCATATTTGTACCAGAAATTAGAGAATA
The DNA here is from genome assembly GCF_021028975.2 of Sphaerodactylus townsendi. NCBI lineage: Eukaryota > Metazoa > Chordata > Lepidosauria > Squamata > Sphaerodactylidae > Sphaerodactylus > Sphaerodactylus townsendi. The sequence goes on from NC_059428.1 coordinate 77,470,105, forward strand.
CCTGAAGACAGCCACACAGCAGTAAATCAGGACATTAAAGCACCTAATTCTATCTTCACTAGAAACAGGCAAGCTCTTCTCCCATCAAACCCTTCTCAATTCAGAATTGGTTCAATATTTGCAAGTTTTTCTGGATTATTCTTATAGGATCTCTCTCTCTCTCTCTCTGCCCCCCCCCCCTTCCCGTATATTAAATCATGGAATGATCTGGCATCCTGCCAGCTCCAGAGAGCTTCTTGCAAGTTCTTCCATGCAGATAGTACCCCCTCCACACCTGCAAAGCTTTCCTTCCCTCTCCCCAAATTTGTGTCCCACGAGGAGCCCCTGAAGGAATAGCTGTCACCTGGAGACCCATGGAGAGGCTGATCAAAGGAACTGCTTTACATGGAAAAAGAACAAAAAACTGGTTTTAAAATTACATTTACACAAGACAGAACAAAAGAGGAACAAAGGGGTGATTTGGGTGTAAAGGAACCATCCCATTCTAAAATTGTCAGCTGACTATTGTTTTGAGACTGTCCACCCTTTGGTTCTTCTTGAAAATACTTCGTGTTGCATTTGCCAGCTCCAATTTCAAGGTATTAAGGGGACTTGTGAAGGCACTCTGCTACCTACCCATCATGGGGAAAGGGAGCACCCACAAAAATAGGGCATTTGAATTCCATCAACATCAAGCATTTACTTTTGCAGCAGAAAATTCTGTTCTTCAAAGAAGATCAAAGCATAATCAGCTGATTAGGCAAGTAAACCAGACAGTAGAGACAAAGAAAATTGAAAGTGCATTGCTGGACATGGTAGAAGCAGCTAGAAAAAGATTAAAGAGTAATGCTGAAGTAATACTTATACAACTGGGCCTTCTTTTTATATATCAAGTACAGCCAGGGAACAAACACAAAAAAGCTGGCTCAACTTTGAAAAAGGGAAATCTTAAATTGCAGTTTGCTTGAATGCACATGCCCAAAGAGACTGATTTTAATCTCAGTCTAAAGGAACAAAGTAAGCCAAAGTAATATATGAGATTTGGCATCATTTTCGCCTGCCTTCCTAAAACTAGTGGCTGCCAATAAGCCCATCAAAAGCAAGGCAAATTAAGATACGGTGGTTATTCAGAACACTTCAAAGAAGCTAAAATGATGTACAAAGATGTACAACCTTCATGCTCAGTAGGATTTGGGCACACTTTGGAGTATATCTTTCCTGCCCTCTGACTCATTAAAATGGTTTAGAATATCAGGATTTTCTCAAATGTTGCCTCAATTGTCTGATTAATACGTGCTTTCTGTGTTGATCTGGCTAAGGCCTATGGCTGAGAACAGCAATGGTATCTTAATTGGCATTCCTTCCCTCCTCCCAGTATCTTCCTCTCCTGTTCCTCCCTGTCCTTTTTAACTTTTCATTTTCCTTTTTGTTCTTCCCTACCTATCCTTCTGATTTTGTTTCTCCCTTGAATAGGTTTACCAACTATTGGTATAAGGCACCAGTGTAATTGTAATGTGATGTGATTTCATTGCTATAAAACTGTCAGTTGTGAGCTGCTCTGAGCCTGTCTGGAAGGGGGAGAGAAATATAGAAAACCAATAAATAAATAATAAATAAATAAGGATGGATCTTGGACAAGTGGCTGTAAAACAGGACTGATATCATACACAGATCATTAAAAAAGACATACACTTAGAAATCAGAAGTAGCTTTATATTCACCATATTACATGAATAACACTCACAGAATCATAGATTCATCGAGTTGAAAGGGGCCATAGAGGCCACCAATCCCCTGCTCAGTGTAGGATCAGCCTAAAACATATTTGACAACTGTTCATCCAGCTGCTTCTTGAAGACTGCCAGTGAGGGACAGCTCACCATCTCCCTAGGCAGTTGATTTTACTACTGAACAATTCTTACTGTAAAAAACAATTCCTAATATCCGATGAGTACCTCTCTGCCTGTTAAACTCATTATTGCAAATTCTATTCTCTGTAAAAAGAGCAATTGGGTGAAACAAATCACCAGGAGTAGACAGGATATCAATAGAGCTATTCCAAGCCGTAGAAGCAGAGTCCATAAAAATCTTAACAAGAATATGTCAACAAATCGAAAAAATAAAACAATGGCCCACAGACTGGAAACGATCAATTTACATTCTAGTCCCTAAAAAAAGATGTCAAAGACTGCAGCAATCATCAGACCATTACACTAATTTCTCACACAAGTAAAGTGATGCTCAAAATCTTACAACAAAGACTGTTACCATATATGGCACAAGAAATGCAAGGTGTTCAAGTTGGATTCAGAAAAGGAAGAGGAACGAGATCATACTTCAAATTTACATACAAGTTACTAGAGCATACAAGTGAATTTCAGCAGAAAATCAGCTTGTGTTTCATAGATTTTACTTCGTGGCTCATGAAAAACTGTGGATGGTTTTAAAAGAAATGGGTGTGCCATGGCATCTGATTATTTTGATGCCCAAACTACTCTGGACAACAAGACTACTGTTAGGAAAGAATATGAAGAAACAGAATGGTTTCCCATTAGCAAAGGTTTGAGACAAGGATGTATTTTATCTCCCCGACTGTTCAATCTGTATACAGAACATATCAAATGGCAAACTGAATTATATAGAGGAGGATTGAAAAATGGTGAAAGGAACATTAACAATTAGAGATATGCAGATAAAGTGGCATTACTAATATAAAAGAGTGATAAATAGGATTTCCCTTTCTCCACATCAACGAAATGTGCAATGGGAAACAACTTATACTGAGGGAATATATTTTCACAGCAACTGAAATCATAATTGTCATTCAAGACCCTACTTATTTTTGAGTTTCATTTCTTTAGGGTTTTATTTCTTTATATACTTCTGCCAAGATGGAAATGCTGCTGCTGCACAGCAGGTCTGACCAGGGACCTAAGGACTCACCCATTCTGGATGGGTTTGCACTCCCCTTGAAACAGTCGGATACTTACCTTGAAGGATCCTTCCAGACAGGAGGACATCTTGCAGTTGGGTGATTCCCAATTCATCCAACAGGGAGGCAAGAAGAATTAAAAAAAACCCTTCCTGTTCCTGTGTGGGAGTCATCCTCCTCAGTTCGATGACTTCCAATACAGTTGCTTGAACCTATCTAGAATAGCTTAACCACAACTTATAACACATTTAACTGAAACAGGTATGAACAGTATGAATAGAATAAAGATCAGCATATGAAAGACAGTAACAAGACAGACTATCAGACTGCTATTTGAGACCAATATGAATGAGTTAAACAATAGAAGGTGACCAAGGTAAGTAAACATAGGTATAGAGAGACTAAACTGTTTGGATGTACCTCTAAAGATACTCTAAACCACATCTAAAGTATTCTAAACTTCCTCCGTTCCTGCATTTGCCTGATCACTTACAGGTCCCAAAGGCCACAGGCTTCTCCTCAGTCAAAAGAGACAAAATACTTAGAACTGCCAAGTATCACTGATCAGGCAGGGAAATATAAAGTATGTCTGTTCTGAGAAGATTAATATAACGTGTGACTTTTGTGAACGTCCCTTTTTGGTGCAAGGTGTTACCTGATAAATGCACTTATGCTTAAAATTCAAGCTCCATTGCAGTTGCCACAGATAGCATTGACTACCCACAGGAATGTGCACATAAATTTTATTCAGGCCACATGCATTCAGGTGGTTGTGTTTTATTCATCTTTATTATAGCTATTCCATATATTCGGTTGTTTTGATGGTTTCAGCTTTCTATTGCTAACTGTTTTCATTTTTTAACCAACAGGACTCAATTCTAGGAGAATTTGATTCACATGAGAAATCAACAGCCCACATTTTCATGCAGATCAGAGGAAAATATTACCATTTTACATGGAATTTAAAGTCAAACTTGCACATGGAGATGTGAGCAAGTTTCCTTCCCTTTCCAGGGATCACATGTAGTATACGTACCTGTTTTAACAAAACAAACAAAACAAAACACAAGAATTTGAATAAGAGCAAACTCTCCCCACCCACTTGCCTTGTCAACCAGTACTTTGTTAATGTTTAATATATTTCGGTCCACCTGGTTAAATGTCAACATGGGAAAAAGCTTCATGCCACATAGTAAATTGCAGAAAATGACAGGATTTAGTTCCTTTTACCCATTTTGTCAGGTTTTGCTTAACAATTGGCTTACCCACTCCACCATGTTTCCCTTATGCTCCAAGAGGATACTGTCCATCTTTTTATTTTCCCTGCTAAAGTAAATAACAATGAGGGGATCTCCTAGCCTTCACAGCCCAGCATGCCTGTCTGTGGATACAATCACAACTTTGCCCCAGTCAAGCAAATAATCTGATAATAAAACAGCTCTTGCAAACTTGTACAGAATCAGAAAGTTCTTCAAGATTAATTTACACAGAGGCGTTCCTCCCATTGGGCAAAGTGGGCAGCTGCCCAGGGCGCCACCTTGTGGTGGGCGGCAAAATTTCAGGTTCATTTGTGGGGGATTTTGTATTTTCAGTTTTTTTCTGTTTTTGGCCTACAGGGGGTGCATATTTTAGGCTAGCAGCACCAAAATTTCAGGGATTTATTGATAGACTCTCCTGATGATATGAGCCAGGTTTGGTAAGGTTTGGTTTGGGGAGTCCAAAGTTATGGACTCTCAAAGGGAGTGCCCCATCCCCCATTGAACCAAACTTCACCAAACCTGGGTGGTATCATCAGTAGGGTCTCACAAAGATACTCTGAAATTTTGGTGCTGCTATCTTAATAGTTGCACCCCTGACAACAGGCACCCCTAAATTTCCCCAGATTCTCTTTTTAAATCCACTCCCTTCCTGCCAATGCTTGTTTTCTTTCATTCTTTTATTCTCTCAATGTCTAATGAAGGTTATTATTATTATTAAATCCACTCCCTCCAGCATGGATTTAAAGGGAGAATCTGAGGTCCCCAGTTTTAACATTGAAAGGGATGCTGTTTCAGGGTGGGGGAGAATCCACCCCAAAATAGAATCACTTTCAATGTTGTTTAAACTGGGGACCCCAGATTCTCCCTTTAAGGTGGATTTAAAAGGAGAATCTGGGCTCCCTAGTTTAAGCACCATTGAAAATGATGCTGTTTGGGGGTGGATTCCAGCATCACTTGTTTAAACTAGGGAGCCCAGATTCTCCTTTTAAATCCACCTTAAGGGGAGAATCTGGGGTCCCCAGTTTAAATAACATTGAAAGTGATGCTGTTTCCCCCAATTGTGGGAACTGGATACAACACCATAAAATGTTTTCATAGCAGTAATAAAACATTTTGAAAGTATTTTGAAAATGTTTTCCAAAAATTATTTCTGCTGTGTGGCATGTCCCATTGCTATGTTCAGATTTGTGAGTTGGGGGGGGGGGTGTTCTATAATGTGATGGTGACTTTGAAATGACCTGATGGAAAAAATCACTGTTTGGTCACAGTGGGAGAGGGTGGCCGCCCATGGGGGGGCATCAAACTCAGGTTTTGCACAGGGCTCCAGTTTGCCTAGGTACGCCTCTGAATTTACACATTACAATGATTGGCAGAAAGTGTAAGTGCTATGCATTCAATCATAATTTGACCCATGACAATCCCACGGTAGTTGGTAGGAACCTTGGCAAATGCTTTAGGTTGGACTGAATTCCTTTCAGGAATGTAATTGCCAAGTTGATTTTTCCCTTCTATTGCTGGCTGCCTTGTGGAACAAATACAAACTCACCAATGTGACTAAAAATATACAGAACATCAATTATCTTCCTTCATTATTTCCAAATGTAGTTAATTTTGCTGCTTGGATTAGTTCCAATAACTATATTAATGAACAGGGTCTATTCAGGTGAGATTTCAATTAGTTCCTGTCCAAATAGATTTCCCTGGTGACCAGTACAAATGACTGTTCCACACGTGAGAAGATCATTCTTGGCATTCTGCTTCATCTACCAGAAGATTGGATGCTCTTGGTTTCTTTTTGCAACAAGCTTTAATAGCAATTGTAACATCTTGATAGGAATGCCCTAACCTGTATCTCACCAAAGTACACATTCTCAAAAAAACAAGCATGTATTTGAAGTAGCATGACAGTCAACATGGTATATCCATATCTTCTATGAAGTCCATCTAACATGTAGAAGATAATAAAACTGTAAAAACCATTCACAGTAATAAGCCTAGTGAGAAACCTTGGCAGAAATTTACCACTAGAGACACAATACAGAGGGCAATACAAAGCATCACTGGCAATAGCTTTGACAGTTTGATAGCCAGTGATACATAACTGCTAATTTATTGGGGGGTTCTATAGTTTAAAGCTGAGCACAGTCTGAAACTGATGGGACAGAGGGTCTTTTCTCAGAGAATATAACATTCAACTGTACATATAAGCTTGGACATGCTCATTGTTTAGGATTTGAATCTATTCAGAATCCTGATTGTTGTTTGTGCTGTGACAGAACAACATGTTTGTGAACTGTTTTTAAACTGTTTTTAATTATTTAAAATCTACCACTTTGAACATGTCTGAAATCCAACAAAGATTTAGCAAAATTACCAGTGAACTTATGCCTGGGATGATAAAAGGGTAGAGCCTCCCCTCAGCTTCGATTGGATTCAATATTTTAAAAGAGCAGGGCAACTTCCCATTCAGGCACAAGGAAATAATAAACACCGGAGTCTTCTTAGCCTACCTTCTTTAAATCTCTATTCAAGATCTGCTTTGTACACCCTAGCCCCCAGTCTGCCCTTGCTTTGCTTCATGCCTGTTCCCTAATTTCAATAATTCTTAATGCCTTGTTCCTCCTCACCTATTTTTATCCTTTATTATACATTGTGAGGATGGAGATATCCCATGAAAACATGTTTTTCACTTACTGGAGTAAGTAACTCAGATATTACAAATACTGTGTTATGTGTTAAGCATATATATCTCTTGATATCGTAAGCACACTATTTCTGTCATACTCTTCACTTTTCATTGCTTTTGCTTATTTTCCTGAGATAATCTATATGTGTAATTCCCAAGTGTGCCTCCTGCTCACAGGTAGCTAAATTCGTGGATAGGGGCATACCTCAACAGATGTTTCTGCAGACTTGTGGGACCTCCCAGGTCTGAAGAAAAATCTGAAAAATAAAAAAGTAACCCCCCTTACCTCATATGGGGGCACAGCTCAGAAGTGACCTGGTGGTAGCTCCCACTGAGAGAAAGAGACAGACAGAGAGGGCAGGGGGTTGAAGGAGAGCAGCAGCCAGCAGGGGGCTCAGCATACTTCCAAGAGCAGTCCAGATAAGACACTGGGAAAGGAGAAGAGAAAGAAGGAGAGAGAGGGAAAGGCAACTCCTGGCAGTGGCCTCAGTGGGCCTGCCTGGCACAGATTAGGCAAGCTGAGGCAGGGGGAGGAGGGAAAGGTGGCTGGGCTGAAACAACAGAGCCCAGGAGCC